>NW_024468981.1:473266-542445 GCF_003184825.1 Aspergillus fijiensis CBS 313.89
TCCCGGGCACGACCTTTCTTTTTCTCATCTCTTTTTTAGGCTCAGATGTAGCAGACATCCTTGCAAGAAGACATCATTGCAATTATAAGAACTAGCATACACCGATGATTTCTTGAGATGTTCATGGCTTTAGAGATCTAGCGCATAGTTGAATTAGAAAGACGGTGCTAGGTGGGAGACTTACTGCTTGAAGGATCCAAATCCCTGCGTTTGTCTATCATGCTAACACAATCAGCAGGGTCAACCAGAGTAGCTGCCTGCACAAGGCTCGGTGCGGTAGCTGCAAATGCACTGTGCCACCTCCCAAATCCCGGCATATTCGCAAACTATCATCCAATCAATGAAGCTTTACAGCCACAGCAGCTCGTAAACGATTGGAAAAGATGATTTTGCTGCGAGAGCCTCGAGGCGCCTCACTATGCTTTGATCTCGTGGATTTATTGCGGAACTGGGCGGGCAATCTCGAATGGATCTTGCGACGATCTTGCTTATATATATTCCAGTTGGATCTTGCTACCACCTGCTTTATTTGTTCTTCTCCATCCTTCTCAACACGCCGTGATATTATCGCTGATAAAAGACGCATATCCTTCCACCGCAAGAAAATGGTCGGTAGCACAAGTGACAGCTTGAAGACTTGCTATGAGTTCGCGGAGCGTGGGTCCTGTCGCTTCAAGCGCTGCAAATACGCCCATGTCCGGCGAAAGGAGAACAAGGCCCGTGACTCGACCAACAGCACAAGCCATAGGACCCATAGTCTTGGTGATTCGAACGAGCTATCGATCTGGAAGCGACAAGTCGGCAGTCATCATTACAATCGTCCACTGGGCGGGCAGCTAGGTCCCATGTTCGCCAAGGCCAGAGAGCTCATCGAGCTCGACGAAAGCACACTCCAAGATGTAATCCAATGCCTCTCCAAAGAGAGCGGGCTGAGACGAATTCAAGAATTAGTGCAGCGTGACTTCGATTCTATCCCGTCATCTGCGAAACGTGATCTATTTGTCAAGCAGATGCTGCCCTTCATGGAGATTATCACACATCCGGACGTGCTCGCCTCCCTGGTGATTGAGCAAGCAGTGGGCACTATATACAATTGTCTCTACGGGGTTGGTGGGCGGCGGAGCGAACCTTTCTTGGGGTTTCTGGCGGGCGCTATACAACAGGAGATTGAGACTGAGGGTAAAGCAGCTCCCGCATACCTCGAGCAGTCTCTCCTAGTATTTTGGAAGATAGTCGAGCTGAACTCGACGGCATTTGTCCAAGAACCTTTGAAGGCCGTGGCTCGACAATTCGCGGACCTGTTTCTTATTCTTCATGCCTTGAACGGCTCGGACGCCCTTCATCAGTCGCGCGATTACCTGGACAAGCTACAGCATCGGCTTGATATCGGGCTTTCGTTGCCAGCCGTAACAAAGACCGCCAAGCAACATGTTAATCATCAGCCCGTTGCATTTGTGACACAGAGGGAACCGCCTGGTAAACGCCATGATAATGACGACGACGATATTTGCAATATCAAGGTCATGCCGACCTTCCAGGAGATTCTGTCTCCGCGCTCTGAGTATCTCCCTCCCAAGGATCCGCGCCAGTGGCATGTGTGTGGACTCGCCGGACTATTGGACAGGAACTTCCGACTATTACGCGAAGATACCATTGGTCAGCTCAGAGACGCAATACATGCAGAGATTCAACCGGTCGATCCCAGCCAACGGTCGCGTCAGAAAGGCGAGACCAGGACGCACGTGTACAGACAGGTAGTCGTGCAAGGGGTGGACTTTCATCGGTTCGACGGATTCCAATTCCTCGTGCACTTTGCTCAGCCGACAAATGTCCGCGGCGCAGCGAAGAACAAGTTACAGGAATGGTGGCAGCTGTCGAAACGTTTACAGCCAGATGCACTTGTGTGTCTTGTTGATCCCCGTGGGCATGCAATATTTTGCACGGTCGCTGCACCTGATCGCGCAGGGCCAAAATCCGATGCCGCCCAGAAGCAACAGGGGAGGCTAGCTGGCTCGCTCTCAGATGACCCTCATGTGGCCTCTGTGCTTTTGAAGTTGGTTGAGTCTGGTGAGAGCAGCTGGCAGTACATCCTCGACTGCCATGCGTCCCAGCACAATCCGTCTCCCATTTCGCTCGTGGAATTCCCCGGTATTCTCTTGCCGTCATTCCAGCCCACTCTACTTGCTCTTCAGAGAATGCAGAAAGCTAGAGATGTTCCCATGGCGGAGTTCCTCGCGCCCCAGAATCGAAACACCTTGTCAATCTTGGCTGACGTGCCCCCGCCTGTCTATGCGGCCTCGCAAAACTTCAGCTTCGACCTGAACTGTCTCATGAAGGATCATTCCAACCTGCAGCTACACGTCTCTCAGCCTTTTGATCTAAAAATGCTTCAGGATGGCTCTACCCTTGATGATGCCCAGGCTTTAGCGCTGGTCAGCACCCTTCGGCGTAAGATTGGGCTGATTCAAGGCCCGCCAGGGACTGGCAAGAGTTTCACGGGCGTCGCATTGATAAAGGCACTGTTAGCCAACAAAGCGAAGGTCAAAAGGGGGCTTGGACCGATTGTATGCGTGTGCTACACAAATCATGCCCTTGACCAACTCCTGGAGGACCTGCTGGATAACGAAATCACTTCGCAGATCATCAGAATCGGCTCGCAATCCAAATCCGAGCGCTTGCAACCACTGAATCTTCGTAACATTGTTCGCGGCGTTGAGAAGACACGAATGGAGAAAGCCGAGCAATGGCGTCTACATACGGCTCTTGATGACCATGAAGATGAGTTCCGCAAGGTCAAGCTGAACGCGATTGGCTTAGACCATGGTCTGAAGTCGTACCTCGAACAGCACCAACCATACCATTATGCCCAGTTATTTGCCCGGGACGCAGATGGTTTCCAAAGGCAGACAAAGGGGAAGCCCGCTCGCACTATCCAGTCGTGGCTAAAGGCTGGCAGATATAGCAGAGCGCAGCCTACCGCCATTCACGAGCTCGCGAAGGTTCATGTCGATGCAATGACGGCCGCGGAACGCAAAGCTCTCCACGCTCACTGGATAGATGATTACAGACAGAAAGCCCATCTTCGGGTGCAAACAGCCTTGCATGATCATCTAGAGACGAAGGCTTCCTGGGACAGAATCCGAGACGAAATAGCCTTGAGGTGTCTCAAGACTGCAGACGTGATTGGAGTGACTTCAACAGGCTTGGCTCGAAATCTCGAGATGCTCCGTAGACTGCCATCTAAGGTGCTTGTGTGCGAAGAAGCTGGGGAAGTGTTGGAAGCGCACTTGCTCACGTCGCTTCTGCCTTCTCTCGAACAGGTTATACTCATCGGCGACCATCAACAACTCCGGCCCCAGATCCAAAATTACAACCTATCCCGAGAGAGCAAAGCGGGCGCCCAATATGCGTTGGATAGGTCTCTCTTTGAGCGCCTAGTGGATCCAGATGATGAGGTCGGCGTCCAGATTCCGTTCTGCACCCTGGAAACGCAACGGAGGATGCATCCCTCGATCTCCCAACTCATACGCGACACGCTGTATCCACGCCTGCAAGATGCGCCATCCGTGTCGACATATCCGGAGGTTGTTGGAGTCCGAAAGCGGCTTTTTTGGCTTGATCACCGTGTACCAGAAGGCCAGGCCTCTAGCGACGACGCGATGGCAACATCTCATTGGAATGATCACGAGATACAACTGACGATTGCACTGGTGAATCACCTTCTTCGGCAGGGGACGTACCAGAGTGGTGACATTGCTGTTCTCACTCCTTACCTTGGCCAGCTTCATCGGATGCGTCGGAAGCTGAGCCAGGCCTTCACTATCATGGTGGGGGAACGAGACCAGGACGACCTGGACAATGCTGGCTTCATCGAAGACGAGGCAGAGGCAGCCTCTTTGGATAAGACAACAGTTGCCAGATCAACGCTGCTTCATGCTCTAAGGGTCGCCACGATTGACAATTTCCAGGGGGAGGAGGCTAAAGTGGTGGTGATTTCCTTGGTCCGAAGCAACAACCAGAATCGATGCGGTTTTCTCCGTACGCCGAACCGAATTAACGTGCTTCTCTCCCGTGCTAAGCACGGCATGTACATCATCGGCAATTCGGCAACTTCCAGGGGGGTTACGATGTGGGGGAGGGTGATCGATATGTTGGAGCGGGACGGAAATATCGGGAATGCTCTGGATCTGACGTGCCCCCGACACCCCGACACACCTATTACCGTTTCAGAACCGGAGCATTTTATCCAGTACTCACCGGAGGGCGGCTGCTGTCTGCAGTGCGGCAAACGTCTTCAGTGCGGCCATCCGTGCAAGCAAAAATGCCATTCAGAGATCCTCCACGCCGCTGTGTATTGCCCGGATCAGTGCAAGCGTCCGCAGAAAGGGTGCGAGCATCCTTGCCCGAAGCCTTGCGGAGACCCCTGCCCTGAGAGATGCACCGTGAACATTCCCGATCCAGATCGCCGTCTCCCATGCGGACATCCAATGATGAATCTCCCTTGCTGGCAAGCGCAAGATCTGAGCCTAGTGAAATGTCCAACCTTGGTCGACCGAGAGATCCCCCACTGCCGTCACACCACGCGATTAGCATGCCACATCGACATTTCTGGCGCGGACTATCAGTGCAGACACCAATGTCGGAAAGTGTTGCCATGTGGTCACAACTGCAAACGGCAGTGTCTGGCGTGCCTGAATCGCATCGACGAGGAACCAACGTTTGGCCATGGCAAATGCACGCAGAAATGCGGACGCCTATATTCCACGTGCGCGCACGCTTGTAATGCTGAATGTCATGGGAATACTCCATGTCCGCCGTGCACGTCGCCCTGCGACGTCCAGTGCGGCCATTCCACGTGTCCGTGCAAATGCTCTGAACCGTGTGCTCCATGCGCGGTTTCGGAATGCCTGTCGTCATGCCCGCATAGCTCCTGCTCGATGCCCTGCGCCGCGCCCTGCGATCATATTCCATGCTCTCTGCGCTGCGAGAAAGCTCTCTCGTGCGGCCACCAGTGCCCGTCTGTGTGTGGGGAACCGTGCCCCCCGAGCGACTTTTGCCAGACTTGCGCATCGGACAGCATGAAAGAGACCACGGTGGACTTTATCATGGGAGAGCAGTACGGCGAAGTCAATTTGGCCGCAAACCCTTGCATCTTCCCTCCGTGTGGGCATTTTTTGACCATCGAAAGCATGGATGCGCAGATGGATATCAAGAAGCACTATCTCTTGGACGAAAAGGGGCGGCCAGTTTCGATTGCGTCATCTTCACAGCCATTCTCAATTGACGATATACGCACATGTGCGATCTGTCGGGGTTCATTGCGCCAGGTGGCCCGTTACGGAAGACTGGTGAGACGAGCATTGTTGGACGAGGCAACGAAGAAATTCATACTGTATTTGAACCAGGATTATGTTCCCATGGCGCAGAGCCTGCCACGGTGCATTTCGAGATTGCAACACTATGAATCACGAGCGCCGACGAAAGAAACCGCGAGACAAGTCTTCTGCGCTGATATCAAGATTCGACTCGAGGGGCCCCCCGAGCATCAGGTGAAATTGATGCGACAACATGTCGCCAAGTATGATAAGCAACGGTGGAAGGAGCTCATAGCTCTGCGGGAGAAGATCAACAGCTATAAAAGTAGGGTGCACCTGCAGGAGCAGCCGTTCGTTCGAGTCCGCAACATGGTAGAAGATGCACGTCGGCGAAAGGGAAGCCCCGGTAAATTCGACTTTGACGCCAATGTGCTTCAAACAAAGGGCTATCTTCAAGCGGCGGCCCTCTCGCTGCGCCTAGACGCATCCCTCCTTGCAGACTTTCTCGCCCTGTGCAAAAAGGGACGACATGCCGGCCTGTATGTCAACTTGGCAGGGTACAGGAAAGAGAGTAATCACCTCAGCGCCAACGCAGCGACTTCCTCGCGTGTCTTACAGCAGGTGGAGGGGAATATCTTCCTAGCCCAGTTCTGTGCACTCGAGCGGCAGAACTTGGCTGATCCATTCAAAGCAAAGGATCTGCTGCAAGAGGGTACTGCTGCGATTGACGAGGCTGAAAGGCTCTGCAAGCTCCACGCTGGGCAGACCCGCGGCTTTCTAGGAGAAATCGAAGGCACAAGGGCCATGCTTCGTGGCTCGGAGTTTTATGCCCCAGTGACGAACGAGGAACGCATGGCGGTGTTGGCTGCCATGTCAGAGGAGTTCCGGGGAACTGGGCACTGGTACTATTGCGAAAACGGGCATCCCTTCACAATCGGGGAGTGCGGTGGTGCGATGGAGCTTTCTCGGTGTCCAGAGTGTGGAGCCGCTGTTGGCGGCCAACACCATCAAACAACTGCCGGCGTGACCCGTGCCAGTGACCTGGAAAATGCTTTGCGGGAAATGCATCTATAGTTTGGCGCGGAAGTTGAGGGGTATTGGAGGTTTCAGAATGCTAATATTCAATTATACTCACCTTCCCGGAGCTTTCATCAAAGCTAGATCAGATTTGCAAGACCTATGCCGGGGTTATTCCAACTCATGATTGGCATTCGCGGAAGAACTTCACACCTTACTGTGTGGGGGAAGCGGTAGAGACAACTTAGAGCGGTGATAAACAGCTGCCACCAGCCCACATCTACGTTCTGTAGGCAGCTAGCTATGTACAACTACCAGACTACTAGTACTGAATTCACATCAGCCAATCAGATTGCCAAGCAAGTAGACATGCAAGGTTATCTCCGTGCAACCTCCGTGCAGATCCCCGCGTCGGCGCCAACTGCGCACTTGGGAGTGATACCCCGCTTTCGCCCTCGAGTCCTACTCTTACGGGCGCATTCAATCGACTACAGCCTACGAGAACACCTACCTCTTCCCCCCTACGAATTACAATCCCAGAGACGACATTACAAGAGACATCCACCGACAACAAGATGACCCTGCCCGAACCGATCACGACCGCCGCCCTCGTCCTCCACGAGCTCCACGGCCCCCTCGTCTGGGAAACCCTGCAGATCTCCTCGCTCGCGCCCGACGAGATCGCCGTCGACATCCACGCGACGGGCATCTGTCACACGGATCTGATGCTCATGAGCGGTGAACTACCCAGTCCCCAACCGGGGGTCTTCGGGCACGAAGGTATCGATCCCTTTGCCCCTCTCCAGTCCTAATAAACTCCCCTCCCCCAGAATCCCCCAAACAACCCCCCCTCACCCATTTAAACCCACCAGGAGCAGGAACAGTCCGCCAAACCGGCGCAGCCATCACGCACGTCCGCCCCGGCGACCACGTCCTCCTCTCCTTCGACTTCTGCACGCGCTGCGCCAACTGCACCGCCAAGCACCCGGCCTACTGCGCCGCGTTCGCGCTGCTCAACACGGCGGGCCACCGCGCCGACGGCTCCTCGCCCCTACAGACCGCAACCGGCGGAGCAGTCTACTCCAAGTTCTTCGGGCAGTCGTGCTTCAGCCGCGTCGCGGTTGTCGGTGGACGCTGCGCGATTCCCGTTTCTTCGGGGTTGGATCTGAGGGTGTTGGCGCCGTTGGGGTGCGGGATGCAGACCGGGGCTGGGGCGGTGGTGAATGTCCTGCGACTGCGGGCTGGACAGAGCGTTGCGGTGTTTGGGACGGGGGCTGTGGGGTTAGCGGCTGTTATGGCTGCGAGGATTGTGGGCGCGGAGGTGATTGTTGCGGTGGATGTGAGAGAGGAGCGGTTGCGGGTGGCTAGGGAGTTGGGGGCGACACATACTGTTAACCCTGCTGCGCTGCAAGAGGGTAACGGGGTGGTCGGAGCGATTCAGGCGGTGACGGGTGGGCTTGGGGTGCAGTTTGCGGTCGAGTGTTCGGGCTTGCCGGCGGTTGTCCCGCTGATGCTGGCGGCGCTGCGGGAGCGCGGGCGCGCGGTCTCGGTGGGCGCCGCGGGGATCACGGAGGAGGTGCGCTTCAATCTGTTTGCTCATTTGATGGGCGGGAAGGAGTATGTCGGTTGTATTGAGGGGGATGTCTATCCGCCGAAGGTATGTTGCTCTGTCTGGGTGAGGGGACCGTATTGAGTAGTAGTGAGGCTGACGGTGTAGTTTGTGCCATGGCTGGTCGAGCGGTATGCCCACGGCGAATTCCCCGTCGATAAGCTGGTCAGGGTGTACAAGGTCCGGGATTATGAGGATGCGTTTGCTGATGTTCGTGAGGGGAAGGTGATCAAGGCGGTGCTGGATTGGACGGAGTAAGCCTGTGTATCGCGAGAATGGCAATTTGCGTTGAGTCGAGTACAATCCCCAGCTGAAGGGGGAACGGTTGGGAAGTGTTGCAGTGTGAGAGTTGAGTCGGGGTTCTGCGCAGGTGGCATGATTCGGATGCCACCCACGGGATTTGATGATACGAGGGGAGGCCTGACAGACACGGCGGTGATTAGTGATTATGTATGTTGCTTCCACCTACTAAGATAGTCCTGTACAGTACTCCGCAGCTTACAGCCCAGCCCAGCCCAGCCCAGCCCTAAGTCCAGGAATAGCATGCACATACTTCCGGGAATTTCCGGCCGGGCACAACGGCCCCGTTGCCTCACTGCGGGCCGGGATTTGAGTCTAATCAGTTGAAGAACCCAGGAAACCCGCCGCAGTGGAGTCAAGTGCGGGGCCATCATCACTCTGCAGATCGTCACATCATTTTTTGAATCGAAGACTACTAATCATCCACCTTCGAGAAACCGTCGATGCGCCGCGCCCGACGGGCTTGTTTCATCCACCCATGCCCCACTGGCTTCTCCGCACTACCAAACCCCGGGTCATGGCACGATATCGCGACTGATACTGCGCTGCATACTCCTCACGTACGCTGCTATCAGCAGAACCCGATTCCGTGTGAGCCGGATGGAGTGAGGATGGAGGACTTTGTTGAGATGAGTCGATCGGATTGAAGATACGGTGCCCTGCGAGGGTATAAGAAGGCCGTTGTGCCACTGTCCATCTCCTCCATCACCAACAGCATCAAGCATCACAACCATCCAACAAGCCCAGCAAAAGCATCACTGCTCTTCGCATCAACCTCTTCTACCATCACCATGGCCCCCGTTCTCAAGAAGTACAAGGCTGCCGCCGTCAACGCCGAGCCCGGCTGGTTCAACCTGGAGGAGTCGACTCGTCGGACCATCCACTGGATCAACGAGGCCGGCAAGGCGGGCTGCAAGTTCATCGCCTTCCCTGAGCTCTGTCCGTTCTCCCTGCTCCTTCCTCAACACCACAACCCACTAACCAACCACCCCAGGGATCCCCGGCTACCCCTACTGGATGTGGAAGGTGACCTACCAGGAGAGCCTGCCCCTGCTCAAGAAGTACCGGGAGAACAGTCTGGCGTCGGACTCGGAGGAGATGCGGCGGATCCGCGAGGCGGCGCGGGCCAACAAGATCTTCGTCTCGCTGGGCTACTCGGAGCTGGACCTGGCCAGCCTGTACACGACGCAGGTGATGATCTCGCCCGCGGGCGAGATCATCAACCACCGCCGCAAGATCCGCGCCACCCACGTCGAGCGCCTGGTCTTCGGCGACGGCACCGGCGACACCACCGAGTCGGTCATGCAGACCGAGATCGGCCGCCTCGGCCACCTCAACTGCTGGGAGAACATGAACCCCTTCATGAAGGCCTACGCCGCCTCGCTGGGCGAGCAGGTCCACGTCGCCGCCTGGCCCCTCTACCCCGGTCGCGAGACCCTCAAGTACCCCGACCCGGCCACCAACATCGCCGAGTCCAACTGTGATGTACGCCCCCTGCCCCCCCCGCTCGATCAAAGATCATCCCCCAGGTAAAAGTCAAAGGATATTCATACTGATCAGATGCCCCAGATCGTCACCCCCGCCTACGCCATCGAGACCGGCACCTACACCCTCGCCCCCTGGCAGACCATCACCGCCGAGGGCGTCAAGCTCAACACCCCCCCGGGCAAGGAGCTCGACGACCCCAAGATCTACAACGGCCACGGCCGCATCTTCGGCCCCGACGGCCAGAACCTCGTGCCCCACCCTAGCACCGACTTCGAGGGTCTTCTGTTCGTCGATGTACGTATCGCCTACCTGGTTCCAAGCAGAATTTCCAGACTAAACCAAAGGTTCAGATCGACCTCGACGAGTGCCACCTGTCCAAGTCCCTTGCTGACTTCGTAAGTTTCGCTGCACCTGATTTGACATGGAGCGCAGGCTAATTGATTTGCTAGGGCGGCCACTACATGCGCCCCGATCTGATCCGCCTGCTGGTGGACACCAACCGCAAGGATCTGGTGGTGCGCGAGGACCGTGTCAACGGTGGGGTCGAGTACACCCGCACCGTCGATCGGGTCGGATTGTCCACCCCGCTGGATGCCCCTGCCCCTGCTGAAGAGAACTAGATGAGAGCTAAGCCAGCTTAGATGAAGCTCCCCACTCTGTATTATATTGATTAGAAATTCATTTCTGTTGTTCGTTCCATCGATCTGATTTTGAACATGGCTTTTTGTGATTGACCATTTTGACTGCAACGGGGCACCTAAAGTTGAACTACACGTTCGCCGACGCACGCCTCAGGCAACGAGGCATCAGGACACAATACCTAATAAAACCTACCCCCCCAAAACGACACACTCCTCAAAAACAACCCCCATCCGTCGACAATACCCATGGAAGACAAGACAGCTGATCGACTGACTATTATACGCCGTGACCTTGGGCAACCCTCCGCCATCGTCCACCGGCTGCGTCACGGCAAACACATCCCGCCCGACCGCCCTCTGCCGGTTGATCGCTTGCACCACGCTGAGGGTCTGGTACACAGGGAACGCGCCTTCCTCGGTCGGCTGCAGATCCAGTAGCCTCTGCAACCATTGCTCGATCTCCAACCCGGTCGACAGACTCCGACACCGTAGGATACCCGCCAGCAGCAGGCCTGTGAATCCGATGGTGTAGCTGTTGCGCGTGAGGGAGGTCTGCATGTCAGTCCCTTGGGCGATGCGGACGAGAGTCTGGACCCACATATCTTCCTCGTGGGGCTCGTGGTCAAGGAAGGTTGAGTGCGGGTTCTGCAGGAGGGCGAGAAAACTACTGCATTGCATGATGCGCGCTACGACGTGGTATGCGTAGTTCAGTGCTGCATCATGAGAGGAGAAGTGGATGGTCGGGTTGCCTGTCGGGTCAATGGGGCCGTAGATGGGCTGCTCAGCGGGCGGGAGGTGCGCGAGCCACTCGTCTAGTGTGGCAGCCTGTTGGCGGAGACGCGAGATGCACGTCGCTGGATCTTCCTCGGCTCTCCGTGGGTTTATCTGATCCCGGGAATACTGAAACACAGCGTTGAAGTTCAGGCGATGGGACTCGCACATGATGCTCAACGCCAGGACCCGGCGCCCGTGCTGGGTGCGTGGTGAATCCTTGACCAGCGAGACGGGCAACGGGATGGATGGCAATTGCTGATGAATCTCCACCGAGCTGAAGTAGGCGCGCGCCCACCAGACCACATACCGGATTTGCATCCACGAGGTGAGGAGCGATCTGATGGTTGGGTCTGCGACGCCCTGTCGCCACTCCAGGAGATTCATGATCCCCTGCACGTGGCAGCAGAAGCCCTTGAAGTTACCCATGGCTGATTCGAGGTGCGCGAACAATACCAGCGTCGTGAGAATGACTGTGTTATTGTGATGAAAATCGGCCAACGTCAGGGCGGCGAGTCTCCTGATCGCGGAGGAGTAATACAGATGACTCGCGGTCTGGTGGGTTAGGCTCGGACTCCACGGGCCCATCAATGCTGTCGCTGATACTTTGCGCTCGCCGCGAAGACGGCTGATATTGCAGGATGACAGAGCCAGCACCGCGTCTCTGATGATCGGCATGTCGGGGATCAGGAGTGTGGTAGAGTGGAAGACGGGGTGTAAGGCTGGTAGACAGCGATCCTCCCAATAGGTGGTGTAGAAGACGTCCCGCTCCGTCGTCTGCAGGGATCTGACCAGACTGTTGGTTCCGATCCGGAGCCTCTGCTCGTTTTGAATGCTGGACGCCTGGTCGCCAGCCAGCTCTTGTGCTGTCGCATTGGACGGGGCTCCATCCTCGGACGGGGATCTCGAACTCTGGCCGGTCACAATCTGGAATTTGAGTCCGGGTTTCAAATATTCACATTCCTTCCCCAATCGTACGCAGGTCCCACATGCTGGCTTCTCCTCATCACACTGGATTCTCGATTAGTGCTGTTATTGGGAACGGTGATGCTATGGCAAATCAACCTTGGTCCTGCGCTTGCGACAGCTAGTACAGCCATCGCGCGAGCGTATGATATCAGTTTTCTTTGGTCTAGGCGGAGCAGGCTTGTACATGGGTCATCTGCAAGACCTTATCTCAATGATGCGATGAATCTGTGAAAGTGCGATGCTGACGGGTGACGGAGTCAAAGTTGTCAGAAGTGGTAACGACCAATCACGTGGCTTCCAAATGTGCTCAACCGAGCCGTACCGCAGCCGATTGAAGCTAAGCCTATTCCGGCAGCCAGAGTTCTAGCCCGCGGGTCACCACCTTGACCCAGCACTGGGCACATAGGCGGCTCGAGACTGTTTTCGCAAAGCATATTCCAATGCGTATTGCATATAAATACCCCTTATTTTTCAGCTTCTAAACAACGCTAATTCTGACTACTGAAGGAATATACCGTTCCGGGGGAGAACCCCTGGGCCCCCCTTTCTTTTAGCTTCCCAGTAAAGCTCATGTGTAGTGAGCATCAAAAATATGGCGTGTCACTCCCAGAGATTGGGCCTGATATGAGTACCTATGAACTGGTACGGCAAAGCTTTCCATACATCCAAACCACACATAGTACGCAGTAAATGGCGCCAACCCAACCCTAACTCTATATGTAGACAATACAAACAATAATGCAAACTTCAGATACCCCAAGAATCCCACAAGACTACACCCCCTTCACCCTATCAGCCATCTCCCCCCTCTCGCGCACCAACTCCGAGACCGCCTTGCCCGTCTCGCCCCCCAACTCCGCAAACCCCCGGACCACCCCCTCGCGATCCCCCTTCCGCATCTCCTGACTCATCTTCACCTTCCCCTCCACTTTGCAGATCTCAATCTCCACCCCGACGATATTCCGCTGCATGAGCTCAATATACCGCTCGGGCGCATCCTCGACCGTCCACGGCCCCGCCCGGCCCCCTTCCCCGGTAAAGCCCATGATGCCCCGCTCGCACCGCTCCGACAGATCCCGCATCTGCTTCGCCAGGAACGCGCCCGTGTCCGCGCGCCGGGAGTCGTAGTACACCGAGAGCTTTCCGTAAACCTGCACGGCGGCGTAGTTCCAGGTGGGCACGACCTTGCCGGTGTCCGGTTTGGTCTGGGTGTAGAATTTCGGGGTCACGTAGTGGTGGTGGCTGCCTGTGAAGACGACGAGGACTTCTTGGGCGTGGGTGAGGATCTCCAGGGCACTGTTGTTGGTGTCGGTGTCCTTTGTGGCGGTTTCGAGGAGCGCCTTGACTTGCGGGTTCTGCTTGGCGATGTGCGCGCGGAGGCGGGCGGGTTCGTTCTGGGATGGCGGGTCGAGGACGAAGGGGACGTGGGTGCATTGCAGGAAGTCGTGCACCGATGAGGGGATGCCGGTGATGAGGAGGCCGAGCGGATTCTCGTGGATGAATTGGAGGAGGGCCTCCGTGTCGGTTTCGGCGTGGACGCTGGGGATGAACATGTTGGCTGTCGTGAGGGTACGAGTTCGTTCTGGTGAGCGACGAGAGAAAGATCTGAGATCAATGCTTGGGCCAGGAGACGTGTACTCCTTTATATGATGTTTTATCCACACCCTACACTCCCCGATGCTGACACAGAGAATATGAGAAATTGGAGATGTTAGGTCTCGTGCACCCGATCGGGTAAATTGTGGGGGCCCTACCCTGCGTTAGCATCGTTCTCGCTCACCCGATTGGGTTTAGCGTCGCGCAAGCCCTGGAGACTTCCCCGCCGCCATAGATGGAGCGAGTAATCGAATATGGGTGTCCGCGGAGTTGGCCACTATTCTTTACAACGGGAAATGAGTCACGGGTGATAGGCTCTTGAAAAGCTCCTTCAGGCCGAAAGCTGACGTACGGAGACCATCACGCACGAACCGCTCTAACCGTAAACGGTGCGCAGGTGCGATGGTGCCCCAACAAGCAGAAAATCTGTGTATCAGAAGAACCATGTAGAAGCCAGCACACAGCTATATAAGCCCCCTCAAATTATGATCTGATATCTTCGCAGAGAGCCTCCGAAAGCTTACATTCTCAAAGCTGCATCAAGTTGAACTAATCACCACAAAATGAGCACCCCGAACCCTCTCCGCATCGCCATCCTCATCAACACACCCCCCGACACCGACTTCTGGCACGACGTGCACAAATGCTACCAGGATTCCTTCCTTGCCGTCGCGCCGACCGCCCAGATTGACATGTACGACCCGGTCTTCGAGCGCCGCTTCCCGCGCCCCGGAGATTACGACCTGGTCGTCCTGACGGGGGGCAAAGCGGACGCGTCCTCCTCCGAGCCCTGGGTGCTAGGGGTGTTGGAGTTTCTGCGAGCCGCAGCGAAGGAGGCACCCCGGACAAAGATCTTGGGGATCTGCTGGGGTCATCAGGCCATCTCCCGGGCGTTTGGGGGTGTCGTGCGCGCTGTGCCTTCGGGGCCGATTGTATGTATACATACACCCCTCGGCTCTTGACTATGGCTGGGAGGTGAGGGCTGATAATCTGTGGTATTTGAGCAGGCTGGACTGGAAGATGTGCAATTAACGGAAGCGGGGAGGAAGTTCTTCGCGCGTGACGAGAACACTACTAGCTACGTATGTTGCCTATGCACTTTTCTTTCAACTCGAGCCCAACTGATCAGCCTGGCAGCGGTTACCCGAGTTCCACGTGCGGGAGGTAGCCCAGCCCGGCGACGGGTTCATTCACCTCGCGGAGAACCATGAGATGTTCGTGAACCAGCAGAACACGGTGCTTTCGTTCCAGTCGCACCCGGAGATTGAGGCCGAGATGGCGAAGAAGCTGTTGTTGGAGGAGGATGATGTGTACAATGGGGGACTCGGGCAGCAGGAGCTGGAGGCGCATCTGGCTCGTTTGGATCGGCCGACGGATGGATTGACGGTGTTGAAGCGGGTTGTTGAGTGGGCGAGGGAGTAGCAGAGAGGGCTTCGTACTATTTTGTGTCAGGGTTTGACCCGTTCTTCATTGCAGCATCTCTCGCACCGTAAGAATACACCAAGCTAGACTCCACCAACATTACTCTGATGTAGCAATCAATAGATCACGGCGTATAAACACTCATCTCAAACCCGCCCGTAAACGGCAAGGTCACATTCCTAAACCCATTGACCGGATCCCGCAAAAACGCCAAAAGATCCTTATACCCCTCAGCCGCGGAGAGCGTATTATCCGTCAACACCACCGCCCCGCGCCGCAACCGAGGCAGAACCGTCTTGAGCGTGGGGAGCGCCAGCGCACACCATACTGTACAGTACACCCAACATTAGCCACAATCCATAAGGAGCAAGCCCTCCCCCAGTTAACCAGACAGGAACTCACTATCCAAAAGCAACAAATCCACCTCCGGCACCCCCTCCTGCAGGGTGACCAGCAAATCGCCCTCCCTCAGATCAATCATCCGCTGCACCTCCGGCCCGCACTGCGCCCAGTACCCGCGCGCGATCGCCGCCTTGCTCGCCTCCTTCTCGGTGGCGATCACCGTGCCGGGCTTGCCCGTGCGGGCGGCGGTCTTGGCCACGGCGAGGGCCAGGTAGATCGTGCTCACGCCGAAGCTGGTGCCCGCCTCGACGACGGCGGTGGCGCCCATCGCGGTGAGGAGCTGGTACACGAACTGGCATTTGTCCTCGTCCAGGGCGATGAACTTGTCGAGCATGAGGCGGTCAAACTCGGCTTGAGTTCGGGTTTTGGTCGAGGAGCTTGCGGCATGATCGGCGTCGAGATTGTCCAGAATGTCAGAAGAGACGACCTTGCCTGTCTCCTTCTTGGAGATGGCCGCTTCTTGGTCGAGGGACTTTTTGTGGAGGGTGGTCAGGAGCTGGAGGATGTGGGGTGAGGCGTCGACGGGGTTTGGGGAGGACATTTTGCAGATAGGTTGCTGTTCGGTGATGCAGGTAAATGCTAGTCTAATAGGATCCAAGGGATGATGAGGAGGATTGTTGTTATGATGGGAGCTTGTTGGTGTTATCGTAGTTTGGTTTTGGGGATTTGGGGTTCGGCAAAAGGCACGGAAATGACGGGACTAAGGGGGTGGGGTTTCTTGGCGTTTGGGGTCAGGTTGACTCAATCTTCCGTAGCAGCACTAGACATCGTTTGTTGACTACTCGCGAGGAGGTCGTTCTCGCAAGGCCGTAGGAAAGATCAGATCATAGAGGTAAGTCTCGGGATGTGAGGTCGCAACTTTCAATAATGAAATCGCCTTTGATTCTTATGAGTGTGAGATAAAAGGCCATGCTTTCAGACGTCTTTGCTAGGAATCTCACCTGTCGATTAAACGCCCATGAGAGGTGGTTTGTCCCGTAACTGTGAACAAGTATAACAACTGCTTACACCCACTTTTTACCCAGGCTTTTGACCCACAAGTGAAAGCTGATCAAACAGATGATAGTAGCGCTCGGATGGCCAGGAGCCACGACTGGACGGACTGCAGCATTGTAGCAAAAGTAGAATGACTCATCTCGAAATCATCAATGTTAATAATGTATAGCAAGTTCGGGGTAATCGCCTCCCTCCCTGAATCGCTGCCTGAGGCACAAGATCGTTACGGGCGCATCCGGACCGGGACTCAACGAATTGTTAGAGTTTTGCGTCCTCTGCCGCGGAGATATCATGGATGCTTGGAATTAGATCCCGAAGTTGACAAAGCTTGATTGGCTTGGTCTGGATCTACTCAGTCCAATGCCTTTCTTACACGAATCTGACCACCTAATCATCCGCTCAGATATTCCCTTACCTTGTCCGACGCAGCAAGTGTGACCATGGCAGTGTGTCAACCTGCTTTCTCGAAGGGATAAGGAACCGTGCCGCGTCAGTGGCACCCAATAATCCATGCAAGCAACGGGTTTCCGTACCATCTCCTCGGGATTTGCTCGTGCCCCACCTCAACCACTCGCATCCAATCACCAACCCAAATTCTCCGATCATACCACCAGCGATCTCGGTAAGGATCCCGAGAATCTCAGAATTCTTGCAGGTTCCAGTTATTGCGGGCCCCGCGTGGCACGCAAGTTCAAACCCCGAGCTAGAGCCACCGTCCCGTCTCACCCTCCTCGTCCGGGATTTGGTGCACTGGCCGTGCGGGATCTTGCTCTATGCTCCGGGGAATGGTTATATCACAATCCTTGCCCTTAGTCATGGCGTCTCTCTGTCTCGACTTTGCCTGCTGCTTGTCGCAACACCTTGGAAGACGATTTGCCCATGAACGAATACCATCGACCACTACTCAGAATGGATAATCCTAAGACAATACCAGACACGACTCGTCCGGGACATCGGAAATTCAGTAAGCCGCCAGTCAAGGTCGCTTGCCTCGCTTGGTATGCTCCTTACTCATAAACACACTCTCTGTAACCGAGAGAGGCGGATCACTGATGCCTTCGCAAAGTCGCACCCTTCGTATCCGCTGCGACGGACTCGAACGATGCGGCAACTGTGTCGCCAGAGAGACACCATGCTCCTATGTACCCAGTAAGCGCGGGGGACCGCGGATTCGGAAGCGGAAGCGGCCGTTGACGCCAGTGTCCGGGTCCATGGATACGTCGCTGAACTCGATGTCGAACGACGAGGTAGAGGTGGATGGGCTGGGTTTCGGATTACCAGGGTCAAGTTCAGAGTCGGGACCGTCGTCGCAAATCTCGCTGTCGCAGGAGGAAGATGAGGGTACGTATTTGGGCTTGTAGTGGTGTAGGTGTGTAGGCTAACAGGAGTAGTCTGGCTGGACCAGCTCTTCACACTGGGTGCTCCAGGAGCAGGACTTCGAAGTATCGAGAGCTCAGTGTCAGAGATTGAGCAAATATTCGATGAGATTTTCGCGGAGGACAGCGTGCGGATACCGTCTGAGGTAGAGGAGGAGCCCGCTGTGGAGCCGGACCTCCTGCAGACGTATGCGTCGGATGATGATATGTACGTGCCATTCCTAAGATGCGGTGGAGGCGAGCTGACGAGAAGAATAGACTGGACGCATACTACGTCTTCATTCATCTTTACTGCCCCCTTCTCCCTCCGCCTGAGCGCCTCCCCGTGCGCAACAAACCCGTCTACGGCCCCGCGACCTACCGACCGTCCAGCCCGTTGGCGCTTGCGGTGTGCGCCATTCTAGCCTTGATACCTCATCCGGAGGTGCGACAACCCTCGAAGCCCGAATGCGTCAAGCTCCGACGAGAAATGGCACATTCATATGCGCAATCGGCCTTGGAAGCCGTGGAGGCGGATCTGGAACTGCTAGATTCGGCGTCGGATCCGTCGCGCGCGCTATCGGAGGGGGTGGCGCAGTGCACGCGCGAGCCGTTTCACGTGAATGTGCCGGTTGGGCTGGAGGCGGTGCTGGCATTGGTGTTGCTGAGTAGCTATGAGTATGCGCAGCGGGGGAATATCCAGAAGATGTGCAACCGGGCGGGACAAGCTTTGACGGCGGCGATGAGTGTATCATTGCATGAGACAGTGGAGGAGGATGGCTTCGCGGAGGCCAGACGGAGGGCGTGGTGGATGACAGTATGTTTCTTTCTTGCGGAGTGGAGATGTGTGCTAATGAGTACAGTATATGACGGTGTGTCAGGGATCGATTGTGAGCGGGATGGTACGTGTCACTCACATTCTGGGCTGGCCTATTGCTGATTGACCATATTAGCCTCCTGTGATCAACTTGTACGACCCTCGCTTTGTGACCCCATACCCGAAGGTAAGTCTTCTCTCCGGGAAATCTTCTCAGAGGGTTGAACTTCATATTAACAGCTCAGGGCTGGAAACTCCTCATCGAAGCCCAACAGACGATCCTCGAAGCCACGACCTTCGTCCACGATCTCAATCTCACCATCAAATCGCAGTACAACGCTCCATGGATCTCGAAGCGTATGATGGATCTTGACAGTCAGATCACCTACCTTTTACATCCGTGTCGGGCGTCATCTCCCTCGATACCGCGGTTTCCACCCACCCCCACCGACTCCCCCGAGATAATAGCACTACAGAGCATGAAGTACATCGCCGAGATCAAGCTCCACAGGTGGGACCCTTACCCCAACCTCACTACACCCTCACCCAGTATCCTAACACAGAGTAGCGCCCGGATCAAGACGCACCGCTTCTGTGCCTTCCAAGACGCCGCGATCTTCCGCCGGCGCCACTGCGACCTCCACGCGACGACCCCCTCGTCCGCAACGTCAGCACCAACCTGCTGCAGCATGCCAGCCCCCCAACCCTCGAGCCAAACCCCAAACCAGTCGCGAAACTCGCGTATCTCCTTCCCCTTCTCCAGTCACGCCTCCTCGAAGATCTGCCTCCACGCGGCCCTCAACATCACCAATCTCCTCGACAACCTCCCGTACCCGAACCCAACGAACGAGATCCCGCTCACGCGGCCGCCATACCTCGCCCGGCATTCGCGGGTAGAGATCCCCCGGACGATGCCGTCGTTCGCCTGCTGCGCGATGCAGGCGAGTTATGCGATGATGATGTTGGGAATGAAGGCGCGGGGGAGTGTCAGCTCGAACAGCAGCGGTGGCACCGGCGGTGGGGGCAGCGGGAGTGGCCGGTCGTTGGACGGATTCGTGGAGGAGCTGCGGCAGAGTCTGCGCGGGGTGTGGAAGGTTCTGGGGAATTATGCGACTGCGTTTGAGGCGGTGGGAGGGATGAGAGGTATGTTTCCTTCGGTTGTGTCTTGTGATCCCCGTGGGTTTGGGTAAGAATACTGACTTGTGTGCGTTGTAGATGAGATTGGACTGTCGATGGGGTGGCTGGAGTAGGTTGATACTCTGGCGGCTTTTGACAGATGGTGGATAAAGATAGAGATGTGTCCTTGCAGATCTGGGAGGTCTAGTGGAGATCTTCCCTCGCATGGCATTCACTCGATACGACTCGGGATAGCATTATTGACCTTCACCTGGCAGAAGTTGAAAGAGTTGCTTTCGGTGCCCATGGTCGAGTCAGTACGGTCCCAAAACGGAAGGCGCGACGGTGAATAACAAGAGGGGATTACCGGAAACTGCCGGTGCCTGCTTCCTGCCCATGTGAAGCAACACACCCAAACAACAGCGAGCTATACACAGATTTGCTCTAGTCTTTCAATCCCAGTTGATACCTGGCCGACCTCACAATCCTTATACAGTGAATAGGCATCGGAGCTCATCTTTAGCGTTTGGCTTCCACACATATTTAACCATCACCTCTTATCCTGTTCTCGACCACACACTCAGAAGAAACCATCTTTCAAGATTACAAGCTCTCTCATCAACAAATCAAACGTCTCTTCAGCAACTGTCAACCATCAACAACCATTGAACAAATTTACTCGCCAGCATCCACCATGGCGCAAGCAAATACTCCGGAAATCGACATCAAACTCGAAACCCCACCCTACTCGCAGCAAGACTACTTCCACCAGCTGCCCGACCACCAGCATCTGAATCCACTGCCGCAGGAGGAGCAGCAGCATCAGCCCATCCCGTCCGCAGCGCTCGACCCACTTCTTCTTGGCCCGGCCGCGCCGCCGCTCAGCCCACCGGCCCAGAAACCCTACCGCGTCCCGCTGAGCTTCTGCCAATTCCACGACCGGGTCCGCTGCACCGTCACCACCGACGGCAAACGCTGCAATCGGCAGTTTGATAATAAGCGCAACCTGCAGGCGCACCATCGCAGTCTGCATGATAAACTGCTGGAGCCGTGCCCGTTCTGCGGACAGCGGTTCTACGGGCAATTCTCCTGGGGGTTGCACATGGAGAAAGAACATGGAGTCTTTGTGGCGGGCTGCAAGGTTGAGGAAGACGACCAAGTGAAGATCATACAGTTAGAAGGGGTTGGGGGAATCCTTCAGTAGGAGGGTTGGGGGTATCTCATGGCGGAGGTTTTCTCCGGTAAATGAGGGATTGATACCTGGTGTATGATGCATCCAGGATCAGTAGATAGATCCACAGCCTGCAGAGGAAGTTCTCTGCAGAAGACAAATATCGATATCCGATGTACTCGAACAATGAGAAAACATGACCTCGTGTCAAAGAGGCGATGGAGATACCATCTATTCACCACCATACCAAAGGGACCGGGCCAATGGAACCGGGCCGGTCTTTGTATGTAGCCTCAACGCTCTCTTTATCCGTCCATATAGCAAGATGAATATAAAAAAGTCTGCATGACTCAATCAATTCCAACATTCAACCCCCCAAACAAACTGCTGGTACTGTAGAATCATGGCCTCTCAGTCAACCGCACCAAACCGCGCCTCGCCACCCAGCGAGGAGCAGGCAACTGCTACAGCCCCGGCTACAGCCAGCGCTATAGCCCCCCTTACAGCCCGAGCAACAGCAACAGCCGCTGGCAACCCCATGGCCTTCACCCCCGTGAACCGCCCATCCACCCCCCCATCCCAAATCCGGCCCAGCAACCCACCCACCCCCGCCGCCCCGGCCCGTCCCCGGTACAGACTCCCCCGAACCCTCCCGGGCCAGCCTTACCCAGCCCCCTTAACCCTCACCCAGATGCTCCCGCCAGCCCTCACCCAGACCCTCTCCCACCCCGTTAGCCCCCAAGCCCCCGGAACCCCAGCAACCCCTGAAACCCCATCATCATCTTCACCACCCACCCGCCGCGCGCGAAGACACCGACCCCCCCTCCCTTCCGCATCCCCGGCCCCCACACCCCCATCTAGACCCCCACGCACCCCACAAACCCCACGCACCCCCAAAAAACAACCCCCAGCCTCTGCCCCCGAGATCCTCACCCTCTCGCGCGAAATCCACACCCTGCCCGCCAAATGCCCCTCGGGCAAGGGCTACGACGCCGGCAGCCCGATCCGCTGCGTTCACAAGGAGCCCGGGCGGTACGTCTGCATGTCGCCGCTGGGGTGGGCGCGCCCGCACTGCCAGCGGGTGTTTCCGTCGCTGTGCCACCTCCGGCGGCATCATCGGGTGATCCACGGGCCCAAGACGCAGACCTGCGGGCGGTGCGGGCGGCATTTCTACGGGAAGCTTTCCTGGGATTTGCATCTTTTCCGGGTGCATGGGCTTCCTTTGGGGGGGCCGGGGATTGAGGATCTAGAAGAGGGTGGGAAGGGGGTTAAGGTCGAGGTTGAGGAGCCGGTGATCAAGGTGGAGGATGTGGAGGAAGAGGGGATGGGGGTGAGGATGGTGGTTGAGGAACCTGAATTGGAGGTTAAAGTGGAGGTGGTGGAGGAGAAGGAGGAGATTGGCCTTGAGGGTGTGCAGAAAGAGGAAGAGGGGGTGGACACTCATGGGGTCCAGCAGGTCCAAATGGAGGAGGATGTTGGAATGGAGGATGAAGAGATGGAGCTCGAGGAGGGAGAGATCCTGGAGGATGAGCTCGAAGAGGGCGAGATCCGCGAAGAGGTGGATCTTGAAGAAGATGGGGCTGTGTTCGAGGCGGAGCATGACGCGGTCCCGACCCCGAGGTCTTACCACCCGATCTACGGATTCTATCGCCCGACGTTCAGTGAGGAGACGCTTGACAAGGCCGAGGGTAAAGAGATCCAGCCGGTTTGGCCTTAGGCTTCGGCTTCGGCTGGGAGTCCTCCACCACCGATCATGTTCCTCCTATTTTTTCTTCGTCCATATTTTAAGTTAATTGAGTATCATCATAACTCTACAGATATTCCATGAAGAAGTAATATCGATGTACTGACCAATGTAAAGCTAACTCGCGGAGTGACGCCTCACGTAAATACCCGCTACCGAAATGCTATACTACGTACTATGTACCACTGCTAACAACACTTCCGGGAGAAAATAACCCCTAAGCAGGCAGCACCCCCTGCGGGTTATGAAACACATCCCCCGGATCCACCGCTGCCTTAATCCGCCCCAACCGCTCCAAGTTCCCACCCCAGTACGACCGCCGCGGATCCTCCAGCCTCGGATCCACATAACCCGGATACACCCCATCTCCCATCCCCGGCGTATTATTCCGGATGATCTCGTTCACGCCATCCAAAAAGTCATACGTGGTCTGCGACACCTGGCCCAAGGTCACCGCATACGACTGCATCCAGAACAGGGTATCCCGATGGGCGAACCCGGTCGCATCGTTGGGGACGTCGTTGATGGCGCCACCCTCGAGATCGAAGATGACGAACCAGAGCAACGAGCCCGTGCTCGCCGTGTCCAAATACTCAAAGAGCTGCTGCACGCCATCCTCGGAGATCTGCGTGTCCTGCTGGAAGGCCAGACATCGCGCGTAGAAGTGCGCGGGGATGTCCCCCGTCAGATCCAAAATGCTCTGCTCGGCCCAGTGGGCGGTCAGGCCGAGCCAGTCGGTGAACACGATGGCGGAGGAGTTGCCGTCGGCGCCGGGGAACCGCGCCGCCAGGCCCAGGGCGTCGTACTCGGCCTGCGAGCCGAAGAAGGTGCCGGAGATGATCACCGACCCGGCCAGGATGGTGATGATGCTGGCGAGCTTGCGCGTGAGGTCCTCCTCTGTGATGAACGCCTGCCAGTCGCTGAACAGCTGCGCGCGCGAGCTCGCGCTCCCCAGCAGGTTGAACGTGTAGGTGTACTGCACCGCCTCGGTCGGGGCCGCCTCCGTGCGCAGGACGAACTCCGTCACCACGCCGAAGCTGGCCCCCGCCCCCTTGACGGCGAACAGCAGGTCCGGGTTTTCCGTGTCCGATGCGCGCACGATGCTCCCGTTCGCCAGCACCACCTCCGCCGACAGCACGTGGTCCAGCTCCATCCCCCATTGCCGCGCCGTCGGGCCCAGTCCCCCGATGGTCGCGTGGCCTCCGATCCCGATCTGCGGCGACGTGCCGTGCGCCACCGCCCGGTTACCCGCGGAGACCAGGTGCGTGTCCAGTTCGCCGTTGAGCATGCCGGCGCCGACGGTGGCGCGCTGCGTGGTCGCGTCGTAGGCGAAGGACTTCATGTTCTTGAGGTCGACGACGATGGCGCCGTTCGTGCCGCCCAGACCTGGGTTTGGTCAGTGTTGTTGCTGATCAGGGGGAGGGGAAGGGAGGGAATACCGTAGTTGGCATAGCTGTGTCCTCCGCTCTTGGCTTGCACCTTGTATCCCAGTTGGTTGGCGCACTGCACGATCTCGGAGACTTGGGTGCTGGAGGTCGGGAAGGTCACCGCAGCAGGAGTGACGGGGTAGTTGAGGTTGTAGACTTTCACCGCGAGGGTCTGGTACAGGAGATCGCCCTTGAAGGCGGCGAGCGTGCTGTCATTGTCGACGGCAGAGAGGATGCAAGGCTTCAGACTGGTGGTGGCTGCCGCGCTTAGACCGAGAAGACACAAGAGGCAGACCATGAGGGCCGGTGAGAAACCCATGTTGGTGGTGGTGGCTTGTTTGTTATGGGAGAGACCCAAGGCAGCGCAGCGCACATTCCAGGGCGGAGGGACCGGGAAGGGGTAAATAAATAAAAGCTGCGGTGGTGGGATGGGGCGGCCCTGTCCCACTCATTCCATCGCCCAAGAAGAATGTGTCACTCGGCTGATCTTTCATTGCTTTTCCAGGAAGTCAGCAGAGAACTGACTCGACAGGGTTCCCGGAGAGGGGGAAGTCTAGGGATGGTTCGTCTAATTTGTCACTTTTACGAGCGATCGCGAGCGATCGGCGGGACCAGCAAATTAGGATTGGCCGTGCCTGGCGATCTATTGAATTCAAGGATCCACTCATCCAGGCCAGCCGCAATCAGCTTACCACACATGGTACGGAGAGTCTGGTTGTAGCTTATCTAGCGAACTCAGGTAGACACTAAGAAAAATTCAGCAGCTACCCGTGGTGGCCGGGGACCCGTCAGGATCTGATTGAAACCGGTTCTGGTGCAGAACACTCGGAAAGGTTGATTCCTGTATACCATGCACGGTACCATGTGCATCGGCTCGTATATATGGCCGGTCCAGTAGGGAACTATCTTTGCAGCCTATAAGTTACTTTGTCTTGCTTGGCTTACCGAAGTACGATGCCCGATAAAAGAAGACACTTTCGGAAGCCCCGGAACGGTGCCCATGCGTTGCTCAAGAGTGACCCGGACCAGTATCTCTGTCGGATTTCTTCAGCACAGCTCAACCTCTTGTAAGCCTTGCGCACTCGAATCGACTGATACATTAAAACAAGACATATGACCACGGAGAATCATGGGCAAGAAGATAGATGACCAGAATTGATAATCTGAATTGCAAAACCATGAATTAGAACATCGTGCCGATGTCACCCGGCCTGCTATCCAAGGAACGCCCCGGTTGCACAACCCGGACCTGGACGGGACTCACATACTACCTACTACATTTTTAGGCTGCTACCACGAAGCAGCCAAATCGAACAATCTCAGTAGATGCACACAGCAACGCTACATCTAAGCCCCATTACTCTTGAATCTGATCCACCCCCGTGTAAAAGTCTATCTTTCCCCCCTCCTGAATCACCCCGGTACGATCCAGACACGTGCGTCCTCTAACAAACGGATCCACCACCCAATACTGCTTGCGCCAGGCTGAAATAGCCTCCGTCCGCTGCACCGCCACACTCTCCGGCTCCGCCGCGCCCAGCCACTCCTCCGTCAACTCCAGCAGTTTAGAGGCCAGCTCCTCGCGCTCGGCCAGCAGCCGGTCGCGCGTGGCTGTCTCGGTCATGCGCTCGTTCTCGCCCGCCACGGGCTCCACGAACTCATACTCCCAGGCCTCGGGGCCGCCGATCTCCTTGAGGATCTGGTCCGGGACGAGGAACTGCTCCAGGTCGGCGACGGACCTGGTGAAGTGCACCTTGGAGACGATGACGGGGTCCATCCAGGATTTGACAATTTTCCAGATTCCTACTTGCATCAGCCCAAGCACTACCCCATTAAAAAGCTGCAAACAGGAAGCGGGGCCTCACCCGAAAAGATCCACGGAGCGTTGTGGATCAGCATAGTCCCCAGATACTCCGGGTAATTCTCCTGAAAGCAATCGATGACGAATCGCACGGGCGCAAATTCCTATTCTCCCTTCAGGATATTTTCCTACCGGCCATCTGTGGATGAGAAGGGGTGAACTCACCATATTCGACACCGAAAACCCCGTCATGTCGAATAGGATTGTCTACACACCAAACACGTCAGCCTCCCTTCCAAATGACACACTCGATGAATATGTGAGAGAGGAGAACATACCGCCGTCTCGACGGGATCGACCAACGTCAAGCGCACCGTCTCAATCATATGCAAAATGAACCGGGTGATGACCGCCTCGCTCTGTTGTCCGGGTTGGTGCAGCCGCACGCGCACGAGCAGGACCGGCCGGCCCTGGCGATCCGTCCCGTGGACGATCGCCTTCCCCATGCGCATCTGGTTCAAGAACGCCTGGCTGTCCGTCGCGGTGGTATTCACGGTCGTCGCCCCGATGGCGCCCGGTATGGGAGGGGTCTGCGGTGGTTGTGCGGTGGCCTCGTACAGGGCGTCCAGCTCGGTGGCGGCCAGGACCCGGGCGTCGATGTCCTGCGTGTGGCGGAAGTGGATCGCGCGGCAGAGCATCGCGGTCGCGGCGGGGACGGACCATTTGCGGGCGCGCAGGAAGCGGAGGAGGAGGGTATCTGGAGAGTCGTGTCTGGCGAGACTAAGGAGGCCGGCGCGGAGGGAAGGGAGCGGGTGGCGAGGGAGAGTGTCGAGGATGGGTTGGACGGTGTCGAGGGAAGGCAGGTGGTGGGCTGCGAGGGCGGAGGCTAGACCGGCGGCTGTTGGGGCGGTAGTGCTTTCGGCGGTGGTGTCATCGTGGTTGTTGATGAGGTAGAGGATGATGCTCCAGATTTGACGGAGCTTGGTGGACTGGTCTGAGGTGAGGTTGTGGATGTAGCCGGTTGGTGGTTGGGAAGGGGGAGTGGGAGTGGGAGAAGGCATGGTGAGGTGAATAAGGATGAAGGGGAACGAGGGTGGAAGTTGTTTATGAAGAAGAGGGGGGACCGACTAACACACACAACCTTGAAACCATGGACTAGCCCAAGACCCCAACCGCGATCGACCGGGTCCTGGGGGAGATCTCAAGGGGCGGCACTGCCCGGCCCGCGCTCCTCTGTGGGGAAGCCCCGAGCTGGCAATATCAGCTACAATTATGACAATGCCTAGCTTGATAATGAAGCCAGCTGGAATTGTTTTATGTTCTAAACCTCCCCAGGTTGTCTTTGTCATGATTCCTATAAATATGTCCAGGTCTTGTAATGGTGTCCGACTCGGGCAAAATCAAGGACCCAAACACCCACTCAAGTAGCCAAACATACACTCAACAATGAAATTATTATCAATTTTACTCCAACCTAGAAATCTTCAATCCATCTAGAATCATGGTAAGCTCCCACTATCAAGACACGCAAACCGCACAACCATCCCCCTGCCACAGCTGCCCACCGACGTTCCCAAGATAGTAATCCGCCGGACCAACAATAATCCGCGATTCCTCCCGCCCGCTCCTCCGCATCCCGGTCGCACCCGCACACCTCATCAAATCCAGTCTACGCCTCTAACACACATCATCAACAATCCCAATTCTATACCTCCTAAACCCCACCCTCTCCCCTAAACCTAACTAGAGGCAAGAGAAATGGGCTTCATCGACTTCCTCAAAGAGATCCTCCGCCCGGGGAACGGAGTCGACTACCCCCAGAAGGGCGACATGGTCACCGTCCACTACCACGGGTATCTGCATGATCCGACGCGGTCGTGGGGAAGGGGAAGGCGGTGAGTGCTGTCTCCCTTTGCGTTGCTTCGTACATTCGCTACGGGCTATCGCCGCCTGTATAGGAGACTACATACCGTCGATAATTCTGCAGGAAGCAGGAGTGCACTAACGAGATCACACTGTGGGGAGCAGGTTCGACAGCAGCATCAAGCGCGGGTATCCTTTTACTTTCCAGATCGGGATGGGGACGGTAATCAAGGGTAAGTTATGGCCGTTTCCATCCCCACCTGGTGTATATCCACCGAAAATTTTGAAGAAGCTGATTCGGGATGGTAGGCTGGGAGGTCGGGGTGCTCGGGATGAGTCTGGGAGAGAAAGCGCTGCTGACGTTCGGACCGTATGTTTCCCCTTTCCTCTGGTACGGGCTGGGTGTGCTGATCACAGGAACAGGCATTATGGGTACGGGGAGAAGTACGCATCTGAATCCTGACTAGGCTTCCGAAAGATGAATGCTAATGTAGACGACCAGGGGCGCCCCGCCATTTATCCCCGGGAATGCGAATCTGGTCTTGTAAGTTTCTCCCCGAGTCTGGGTGGACGATGCTAATCCTGCAGCACGGTGGAATTGTTGGCGATTAATGGACGGGGCCTGGATTCCGGCAGTGATTCGGAGTGAACATGGCCCTTGTAGGTTTAGACGTGTGTATGATATATTGGCTTTTACAGTCGAAGGAAAGGTCTATTGTCTCGTATACATGACCATGCACATTCGTGATATACACCTGCAAAAACTAATAATACAACTTCACCAAACTCGGCGTCACCACATCCCACGACGTGAACGAGCAGTGGCCATACGGCTCACCCCCATCCGTCCGCTCCGCTGCCCACGGATACTCTGGGGTCGGCGTCGTCACTTGTGTCTCGGCCTCGCGCGGAATCTCCCCCCACATGACCGGTTTACCCGCCGCCCTATCGTCCCCCTCTGGCGGATGGCACGCTGCACTGATCGCCGCGCTACAGTGCGTTGCCAGCGGCATATGGGACTTGAAACGCCGCGCTCCCAGAGAGACCAGTAGCCCCAGAGCCAGGATTCCCACCCACATGGTGATGAACATCGCCATGGGAGAATAACAGCACCCCCGTGACGAGTTCCCCTCGTCCTCATCGCCGTACACGTCGTATGCCTTGATGTTGACGAAGAAGATACTCTGCGAGAGAAGCCAATGCAGCGTCGCGGATAGGATCATCAGTGGAAGGCTGTATCGGTAGCGGAGGCTGAGGTAGTAGGATGACTGCTGCTGGCCGCGGGGCCAAGAGACGCGCAGTGGCCGCCGGTGCAGTGCGTACTGGTCCCATTCCTCGGCAACAAGCATGCACGTCAAAAGACTATTGGAAAGGAAGTAGAGGATGGAGAGGACTATCTGGGGCGTGTTGGCGAGAAGGACGAGGGCGATCATGTTCGAGGAAATATACTGGATCATGGTGGTGGCGCTGGTTTGCGCGAAGCCGAGACTCATGGCCGTGCTGAAGCCTTCGGTTTGGCGTATAGCGTAAGTGGTTAGCCAGATGGCTGTGACTATGCAAGCGATAAAGCTAATGAGGGTTAGTTCTTGCAGCAAAGCTGTTGAGGTCGAGAGGTAAGGACCCTACAAGAGAAGAACCAGCGTCCAACGTCGCCAGCTGACCGCTTGGTACCATCTTTTACGCGGTGGAAGAATGCTGGGGTAGAATTTGGTGTCTTTTGTGGTGATTGTCGACGAGAGATTGTCCAGCGAGTGTGAGGTTGGGCTCGGAGCTCTTCGTTGTAACGTGTATCCTTTCCATGAACCGATAACAATGCCAGGGAGGGTCCAAGCCTGCGGCCCGCGAGTCATTTGCGAGCGGGAGAGCAGACATCGGCCACGGGTAGTCGGATCGGGCCGGGTGAGAAATGAGGCCAGCGCATCACCTACTCTTAACATGAGGTCCGTGCGCTTGACCCGGGCAGTCAGCAGCATGCAGACGACTTTGATGGTATTGCATACAATGACGACAATCGCAATTGGAGGACTGAAGAACAGCTGACAACGTTGCTCCTCCTCTTTGATCAGGCAGTGTGATACAGGGACCTCTCGCGCGCCTGTCTGATCGATGGTATAGAAATCAGACATGGACCCGGTACCTAGCAATTCAAAGGTCACAGCAGCTGCCCAGGAGCTGTTCTTCCAGTGAGAAGGGGTGTCCAAGTACGCGCGCAGAGCTTCGTAGGACGGATTGTAGGCATAGTTGTACTCGGCAAGAGTGTACAAGTCCGCACTCAGGCTAGCATTACCACTCAGGACCATGTCTTCGTAGGCAGGCCCCACGAGATTGATGTAAGAGACACTCGCATCTAGGGGATCAGGAACCGAATAGTTCCAGACGCGATAACTCCAGTACTCACTGGTCAGCGTCAAATTGCTTGCATTTGGAGGCGAATTGTCATTCAAACCCTGCATGATCTCATACACCGATGCATATCTCTCCAAACCTCCAAGCCGAAGACTGCTAGTGTTATGAAAGTGTTGTCGACCTGCGACATAGATCAGTGTACCATACTCCGTATTGTACTCGACATTGTATCTGGTGGTGCAATCCTTCGCCGTCGCATTGACAAAGGTCCCGTTGAAAATTTGCGTTCGAACGACATCTGCCTCGGACCCAACCTCAGACAGAAACGAGTCACGACTGGTAGTGTCGTTGCCGATCAAAGTCTCAGTTGGCGATAGATCATCTGGTATCATGAAAATTCCATAGTCGAGGGTCGAAATCGATGAGAAAATGACGGAGTTGTAAATCATATGGATTGGCGTCGAGCTGATCAAAAGCAGCAACCATAAAATCTTGCGGCGTCGGTCCATGACCGCAAAGTTGCGAAAGCTGAAAGTGCCGACGTCGAGCCATCGCGACTTAGCATGAGCCCGATCGATGTCTGTCCGGGACGGTGCCCCCAGGCATTGCATCACGTAGTTGCTAGCCCCGAGAAGAATCGTGCTCAATACGTTGATGATCACGTGTAGCCCTGTCGCCCAGTGGCTAGAGCGCGAACACTGTCCACTATACAACTCCGCCATCTGGAATTGACCTCGATTTGTTTTCCATTGGCCACGGTATGCAATGATCGTTGCTACGAGCAGCATGATGATGTTGACGGTTAGGATGGTGCCTGTAATCCAGGTACATATCAGCGCGCCTCTAATCCACTCACTCCCTTCCTCGGCCTTGGCCAGCAGTTTGAATCGAGATGAGAGGTCTGCCCATCGTCCTTTTCTGCCCTGAGTCTCATCGGGAATGCTCGAATAACGAAACTGCTCGCGCCAAGCAGATGGTGGGCGGGACCCCTCCACGGTCACGTGTACCGGATCACTGTCTACACCCATGGTGTTGGAATCCAAGGCATTGGGGAAGTTTTTTTTCGACGCGTAGCACGCTGGAAGGGGAACAAAAACAACGAGCGGCGAAGAAAATTTGGGAGCACACATATTGGTGGCCAGGGGTTTTTAGACCCTGCGGCCGGGTCCGTTAGTACGCCTGCTAAATATGGGGACTGGGTCAGAGCGGAAAGTGATTGCTTCAGCCTCGTGGTTAACACCACTTAGCGTCGAACTAGCGGACCATCGCTCCACTTGGCGTGCTAGCACCGCAAAGTCGTTGAGACAAACCCTTGTCTTCTATCAACGCTGGACCGCAGTCAGGCTGTAGATGCCTTGGCAGTGGCAGCAGGATTCTTTCACTGGTCCATGGATCCCGGAACGAAGATCCTTAATCATGATGTGGTCAGTGGCACCCGATCGGCACTTGAAGGATGAGGATTAAATGAATACGAGAGGCATGGCCTCGTCGGCGGCTCCTTCGCCACCAACACCGTTATCTTTGGACGTGGAATGCCTGTACCTGTCAAATCGTCTTCAAGAAGCGAGAGCATCGCCTCATAGGTGAAATTGGACGGATGACGCACGGACAAGGGCCGTTCCTGCGCGTCTGACAGAGTACTGTATAATACCAAGCTCAAATAAGGCCATGCTGTTGTCTCAGATCGATTGTGAAATCGAATTGCCTGCAATTCAAGCAGTCTCCACCAATCGAAATCCTTTCATTTGGCCTGAGTAAGGTGCAGCATCACAGCGGAAGGATGCTAAATTGATATGATAGTTCTACTCACACTCCGAAACTGGCTTTCTCTGATGGACTTGCGATGATGTCGACGGATGCATGTTTTTGATTTGTTAATTTGCCCTGTGCAGGACTTCCTTTCATCTCGGCCATACGCATTGCGCGGTAGGTTCATATGCTTTGCTCATGGTCGATTACAATTAGCGTGCGTGCCAGAGAATCATCTAGCTCTTCGAAAGACAGACAAAGTGTATCACCAGGGAGAGCGGCCATCGCATGTGAATAGATCTACGTAGTGCAGTCAGTGCACTGCCCCACATCACTACCCCGGAGACACCTACCTGGAAGAGGCTCGATATATCTCGTCTTGAATTCTTTCGTGTGATCGTTTTCGAAACGGCAGATGGAGCCTTGTCCTGGTCCTCTGCTGTTCTGGGTTGGTTCCGTCGCTGATCACCAGTTCATGCCACCGGCAACTTCGAGTCTCTGCAATGACTTATGACGGTCGCATAGACTAGATACAGCATAAGCAAGAAAAGAGGATGACTTAATCCTAGCGATGGGTGCAAATTTGTAATATTATAGAGTTTGGCAGTAACGACTCATCTAGTCAGATTTGCTGGTCGTCCGTCCCGCGGTCGCAATACCCTAAACTCTGCACAGTAGATTTCTTTACCACCTCAGACGACTCGAGCGCCAGGCATCGACAGTAAAAAGCTGGTTCTGTGTAGACCTGCACTGGAACAAAAAATCAGTCTTGCAGGAAGGGCTGAAGCGGTCGTATTGCAAGGTAATTGCTTTGCAACTGTACAGTACCCTCAAATATTGTAAAACGAGACTAGTCTTACAAAACAACATCAGTCGGTAGGTCTGAGCCTCGAATTGAATAAGAGTTGAAGCTTACTGCATCCGCGCAGCATTGCAGACTTGTGCTTGCGCAGCCCGGCGAGTTGATTTCAAAATGTAAGCCTTGCGTTACGCCTGGAGTGTTCCTTCCATGTGGTGTTCTGGACTCGGTATCGGTCTTCCAATTCTATCGTTCGACGATCGAACCTCTAAAAGGCAGTGCTTGGATATATAGTCGAGAAGATAATTGCCGACCGATCGGTTCTTTCCCTGATAAGTGCGCTCGAATGATAGCTCCGAAATCAGGTACGCGGTCGGAGCGCAATCTATCGTAACCAAGCACAACTCTCAGTAGGGGAGCTTCTGATCAAGGTAGCAGGATACTCACCAACTCTGCTCTGTTCACTCAGCAGAACCCAATATAGAGCTGGATCTGCGCAAGAACTGAGGTGTAAAATGGGCATGACGTCGACCAATACTGACGAGACCTTGGGCGCAACCAGCTCTGCTCTATCCTCACAGCATCAGCTGTACGGAGTCGAGCGTCAGCAGTGGTTTCGCACGTGATCGGATTCCGACCGCGCGACAGAGCTTGTCGCATTGGTACGCGAGACGCCCGCGATTCATCGTGGAGGTGACAGCGTGTTATCGCCTACCAGGGGTAACTTTCTGTGGCGCAATCATTGCCGGAGTAAGCATCGGCTCATTATGCGAACGAACCATGGGAGTTTTGTTGACATTTGCACAGACTGGTGACTGGAACCGGCGGGAGGATGCGATCGGGGGGTTTTCGGCTCGTCCCGCGACTCTCATAAAATGAAACCGGACGCGGCGTTGGCGTTGGCGATTGCGGGTTCCATCATGGCGGGTAAGGAATGCCCAGGATCGGTCACATTCCAAAGTGAAAGGGCCGCTTGTCATGGAATCATAATTTCCAGGTTCGAAATTGTCAATGAGGTTAAAGATGGATGTTGTGGTTGATGCGGAGAAATGAGGGGAAGAGATGGGGAACAGAAGTGAGGGGGATTCACCACTGCTTAGATACAGTACAAACGGAAAGTAAGTTAAGTTACTGCACAAAAGGCCGCGAGTCTTTCCGCAGTCGACCTTTACCACCTCTCGGCAATCTTCACATCCGCTCCAGCATAGCTGCATATGGCGCAGCAACGGTGCCATCTACGTGTTACAATTTCTTCGATGTCGAACTTGCAGTTATTCAGTAGCGCAGACCATCATGAAGCGTACTCGAACTGGTCTTTAAGGGTCCTGTTCACCCGTACCTAGTCGAGGTACTAACCTCCAAGTTACACACATTGCAACCTACTATCTCCAGCAGGCTAGACTTCAGATACTAAAGAACAACTCTCAATCACAGCAATCATATTGCAGCAACACTAAGCTCAATTTTCAGAGGCAAGCCCCTAACACAATCAACAAAGCACAATCTCAATCAGTGACAATATTCGCTCATTCTCGTCTTCATTTCCAATGATCTCATCCCGTTGAATCCTAGGCGTTCGACGTCCCAAAGGACCTCCAACCACCCAAGCCGCATTCTCGCTTCACATCCCCAAGAGTCCCATTTAAACATACTCGACGGTGACGGAGCTGCTGGAGGTGGAGACAGAGGTGAGAACCTTGTTGTTCTGCTCGATGTCGATGAGCGTGGCGCCGGAGGGCCCAACGGTGGAGCCGCTCTTGGTGGCGTAGGCGCTGGAGAAGGTGACGGTGCCGAAGTCGGCGAAGGGAACGAGGGAGGAGTTCTCCTCGAAGTCCTCGACGATCCACTCGGCGTTGTACCTGTGAAAGGGAGTTAGTGATCACGGCTTTTGCACAGACAACAGGGTGGGGGGGGGGAAGGAAGAGAACATACTCGCAGAGATCGCCATCAACACCACCGCTGAAGGTGTGAGTGACGGTGGTGCCCTTGGTGACGTTCTCGACGGTGGCGGTACCGGCGGTCTTGCTGGTGGCGTCGACGGTGACCTTGACGACGTCGCCGGCGGAGAAGCTGATGCCGCTGAAGTCGTAGGCGTAGTCGGGGTACCACTCGTACCAGGCGTCGTAGCTGACGGTGCTGCCCTCGATACAGAAGTCGAGACCGGTCTGCAGGATGGCGGTGCCGCAGGTGTCACCGTCGATACCGACCCAGGCGGAGGCACAGTACTGCTCGCGGCTGGAGGCGCCAGAGGGGAGGGAGGGGGTGGGAATGGTGAACTCGGCGGTGACGGCCGTGTAGCCGGTACCGATGAGCACGGCGCCGGCCCAGTTGGACGAGTACTCGACGTTCTTGGAGCCGGTCAGGTTGATCGCCTCGCTGGTGCCAGGCTTGAGAGGGCGGTTGCTCTTACGGCTGCCGGCACGCTTGGCAGCGGCGCGCTTCTCGGTGAGAGGAGCAGCAATGGCGGCGGTGGCCAGAAGGCCAGCGGTCAAGAGAGCAGAGGTCTTCATTTTGTTGGATGGTTGGGGATGATGAGATTGAGAGAAGAGCGGAAGTCAGCGAGATTGGGCTTTGAAGACGGAGGATGCTTGCTGATGGAAAAGGCATGAGCTTGAGGGGATTTCAGGCCATCTTTATATCTTTCTCTTGTCCTCTGGCCGCGTATCATGTGGTCTAGCCAAGAGACCTGCAGACAGGACTCCGACGTATCTCGCTGCAAAGCAATTTGGAGGTGATAAGACCATACAGGCTGAAAGGACGCACACGTTCCTATCACAGGGCAAGCACTAAGATTGAAGCAGATAGTGGCTGACGAGCCAAGACGCTTGAAGCAACGGGTTAATGAGGGCTCAATCACTCCTCCCGCTTGGCCTATGCTTGGTGGTGGTGGCAGACATTGGCATCCTCGGCGAAAGCTTCAGTCGACTCAACATTAGGGATTAGACAGTCCGTTGCTCTCAGGGACCAAATAGATCAGCAATTCAAGCTCATGATGTGCGAACACGATCGTCCTACTACTGTGTAGAAGCTCGGAGGGTGAATCTGAAGAGGAGATCAAATGCTTCAGAGGACCCCCATCTCCTGACTATCAGTTGAGTTACTCCGCTTTTCCCCTACCAGGCCGCCTATTAGCCTGAGTGCGCTAGTCTGCATCAGGAAATTCGATGCTCTGATCAGTCTTTACATCTGCACCCTCGGCCTCATGATAAGGAAGGGTCTGCCCATTGCTCTCGGAGCTAATGCCTGCTTGCTTGATGACTGACCTGTTGGGGCAGGGTGTGCGCTGATTGATGGGGAATATCCACAAATACTACGGCGTAGTATCCCGTGCCCTCCTAGCAAGGCCTCTCGTCCCTCACGTACATACTATCTTTCCCTACGGCTGATAACCTTGACATTTAGGTTATGCACCCCTCGTTCTGCCCGCACCTGCAGAACCATATCCAGCCGCCGGTGCTCAGCGCGGGCCTCCGATGGAGGGCGCATGAAGACAATTCTCCCATTGGACTGGCGGCCCGTGTCTGACGTTGCCTCAGAAAATTCGCAGTCCTTGCAACTCTCCAGATAGCCCTTCTCCTATTGCTGTGAAGAATTTCAGAATCAGAGCTACGCAGTGAGTGAACGGCACTATAGCTAGCAGGCCGAAGTCGGGGGACTAACCCAGGGCAGGCCAAAACCCCGCGGCCGGACGACCGACGGGATCTCCGCCATCCTTGCCGCCCGCCCCGCTCTTCCCCTCTCCATTATCCACCTCTCCTCAGTCGGCCTCGCTGCTTGATTGTCCAACAATGGCTGTCGCCAAGAAACGATCTTCGTCACATCGCCGTCCTTATCAGCGCTGACCTCCGACGTTAATATAACTTAATTGCACCTGAGATTGGAGTCCTTCACGCCGGGCTGGTTGAGGATGGTGGCAGGTACTCACCTGCTTCGACGCAGATTGTTGGCGAGAGCATATCATCTGGACGCCTGTTCTTCAGAGTGCGCATAGCATTGTGGGCTCTTGATACGTTACAGAAAATGTATACACTTTGGCCTTACAATTATTTTGGGCGGCAAACAATCAGATACCACTCATCAATCCTGCCAGCTAGTAAAGCATTGCGTAAGTGGGCGACAACTGAAATTGGCCCCGATACTACTTCGCTTAGTCCAATCCCTGTTCACCTACGATCTAGTCGCGTTGGAGTTAACTCAGGTTCTGAATTGTTCGTCGCTAGGCGCTCTGTAGACGTCGCTTAATTTAGTGCCTGAATCCGATGACGTAGCTGGCGCATGGCTTGGGGATAGATGGTAGTTCCACACCTTTAGGGACGAGTCGGTCTTCATCAAAACAACAACCCTCCGCTCCGAGCAGGGCCAACTCAACTGCGGGTGGTATTGAGTAGTTCAATGGCCGGTCGAGACACGATGTCTACCCTCTCTAGCTGGCTCGATTACATTATGTCGAAAATATTTCGGATATTTTAGTCTTTACGCTCAGATCTTTACGCTTGATTGGGGAACCCACAAAACTCTCCTTTCATATAGACGCAGTTGAGCATCCTTGACTTTCTGTATCGTGTCTTCCCATCACTGAGTAAAGTTCTTAGCAAGGTTTTAACTTAGCTGTCCAAGGAGAGTAATAGGTATTCATTGGTCGCTAGAGGCGGAGGTTCCGCTAACCTGAACTCGCCTCGGAGATAGCCTTACACAACGGAGCCAGCCGTTAACTCATAAAATCGAGGAAAGACCGGACCCATGACACCCACTGTCATAGCCCTTCATTGCAAAACTTCCTTGGGGGCCAGTTTCGTCTTGCTTCTAGGTAAGCGTAGACCAAGCAGCAGATTCATGGCCTAACGGGACTCTCCCTCAGCAAAGCCGCGTTCCATTCTGGCGGAAAACAGCAAGTTAAAGTGAAATTTACCCTCGGCCTAGGAAGTATGCGATGTATCATTACATAGGCGAGTTGTTCTAGAACGTCCGCAGAATTCCGTACTCCCATGCCAGAAAAGGGTCTAGGGAGATCTGGAATCTTCCGTTCTCCACGCACTCCGTACGGTACTATGCAGGACCCGTATGGTGCAATATCTTGCAGTAAGCAGTCATACCTGATACATGATCCAACCGGACCATTTTGTATGAGCGGCCTTGCACACCTGGATTGGAGATATGGGCCCATAGCGACTTTTCAAGACCGCCTCCAGTTCACCTGTACCCCTTTCTCTATAGGTAAGATACAACGCTCTGCCGCGAGTACTCATCCTAAGTTACTCCAGTATGATAATACTGGCAGATTTCGTATCAACAACTCAGCTCCACGGTTTACTACATTCTGTGAGGTCCCCATGGAGTAACAACATTGCCCCCGATTCATTCAAATCTTCTGCATCTTGCGCGAAAACCACCTTCCCATATTGGAGATTACTGTCATTGGACTGTCTAGGTAGACGGCTAGAGTTTCTACACCTTGGAAAATAGCGACAAGGAGTGAATTTCTATGGGATTCGTTGTCTATGGTAGGTATTTACAGTCTTCTGCCTGGCCAGCTACACTTCGACTCCGTCAACGTTTATCGTCTCCACGAGAATTGTCAGTTAAACAAGCATATCCAGAGGGTCCCCCTAGAAAGAGACTTCTCGTACTTGGATGTACATTTTCAAGTTATAAGTTCAAGACAATAGCCCTCGATCACTACATGAAGTTTAAAGCAAGCTGTAAATTGGCTGGCCAAGCAGGAGGAACCTATGTGGTGATCACGTGACACGTGGTTGAGTTGACCATGGTCCACCTCGACTGCTACAGGCAGTCCAGTTTTCGAGTAGTGAATTGCTGACTGTATTGAGACTATCTTGATCTTATTCATTCTTTTGGTCGTGTAAGTTGTCAAACTCAGAAGCTACAGTCTCTACTCAGAGTGTGCTGTGAGCACTTCAGGGCCATCGGAAAATAAATATATGTGGACCATTCAAAATCATTATCTGACAATCGACTCCTATCACCGAACTTTAGGACAACAAAAGTACCCGAAGTTTCATGAACGCAGCGATGGATGATAGGAATAATATCTTGAATTTTCGCTGTTTGGTCGGCTGGTTGAACCAGCTGAATTCTGAAGATGGGCACACACTTCAAGGTTGGTGAATACCCTTAAGTCACATGGCCTAACATTTAGAAACACCGACCAAAAATGGAACACGCAAAGACTCATAGAATAACGAATGCTTTTGATTCCAGTCCCTAGGCCATTTTGAAATGGAATAAAGAGTAGCCTGCGGGCAAAGCAGAGCGGGCGACGGAGGACCAACACACCCGAGTCGTACCGCTTGCTACCTGCCAGCCCCACCAGATTGAAGGAGAGACGTGTCTATTGAACCTCTATAATTCTACACAACACCCGAAACATGAGACGAGAATCCGCCCCGGAAACCACTTCCCCGAGCTTACTTCCCCTTTTTCCCCTCCAGATCCACGGGGAACTTCTCCCGAATCGTCTTGCCATACCGGTTGAACAGAATCGGCACCGGCACAAACGCCAGCGCAATGAACCCGAGCAACGAATTGCCCCATCCCAGCCCGAGGGCATCGAACATGGCCGGGCCCGCGAGGGGCAGGAGGGCGCCGACGAGCGACCGCGTGGCCGTGAGGGCCGCGTTGGCCGACGCCGCGTACGCCGGGTAGCAGTCGATGACGTAGGTCTGGATGGGCATGTAGATGCCCATCATGCCGATCCCGAAGGGGGCCATGCCGATGATCGGCACGATCCAGTGCACTTTGTACTTGGCGGACCAGCCGTACCAGAAGAAGCTGATGGGCAGGATACAGCTGAAGAAGATCATGGTCACTAGCCGCATTTCGGGCTCGAACTTGCCCCCGTTGCGCGCGGTCAGCTTGGCGACGATGCGGTCGCTCGAGAAGGCGATCAAGGCGAGTCCCGTCATGAAGCCGATGCCGATCCCCAGGTAGGCGAGTCCGGAGATGCCCGTCGACCAGCCATAGTCCTCCTGGAAGACGGAGGAGATGGTCGTGAAGAAGAGGTAAAGTAGGCCGTAGACAAAGGCCATGTAGACGGATAGTAGTAGGACGATGGGGGACTTGAAGAGGAGAAGGAAGGGGCGGCTGAGGCCGAGCTTCAGGGCCTCGCTGAGACGGGGCCCGCCTTGGTTGGTGGTGGTTTTGTCGTACGCGCTGCGCAGGTCGCTGCGGTTGAGTTCCTTGGCGAGCTTTTCGGTCTTCCACCGGATCAGGACAGGGGCGTAGGTCTCCCGGTTAAGAACTTCGATACCTGCGGCGATGCACCCGCCGGCGATGAGGAGAATCCAGAACACCCAGCGCCAGCCGATGGTCTCGCCGATGAAGCCGCCGGCGATGGGCCCGGCGACGGGACCGATCAGTGGGCCGAGGGCCCAGATGGAAGTGGCCATGCCGCGTTGTTCGGTGGGGAAAAGGTCGGCGATAACACCGGCGCCGAGCGTGAGACTGCCGACACCGCCCATGCCGGCAAGAAGGCGGAAGACAATCAGAGCGGAGATGTTGGGTGCGAGGGCGCAGCCGATCTGCCATACCACGAAGAACCAGTTGGCGCAGCTGAGCACGATCCGACGACCGTAGATCTCACTGAGAGGGGCGAGGAAAAGGGGTCCAATCTAGCGCAAGGTATTCATTAGATTAGCTATGAAGGATATGTCACCGGGTAAAACATACCGTATACCCCAGCAAGAAGATAGTAACACTAAATGACAGGAGGTACTCGTTGGACACCCCAAAGTCTTTGCCCACGTAGCCCACGGCCGGAGAGAACATACTCGATGCGAGGGGTGAGATAAAGGTGATGGAGCTGATCAGGGCGAGCAAGCCCCATTTGCGCCCACTGGCGAAATTCTGTGGATTGTGAGGATCATCCTGCCCATCCCATCCCACAATGCCTCGACTGAGGTCGGTTTCGGGAAACAGTGGACGTGTTGGTGTAGCGGTAGCCGGGGCAGTTGTATCTTCTGTTAGGGTGGGTTGGTCGTTGGACGTGCCCGAGTATGCAGATTTCTCCGAGAAGCGCCGTTGGCTTTCCACGTCCTCCATTGTCTGCCTAGTGAGTTTCCGCCAATCGGAGAATTAGTCGTGCTAAATATTAGAGTCTAGAAAGAGGACGATCGCTGTGGGAGATGAAGAAAAGGTTAACGAGCGGATAAAGTGAGGTGATGTAGACGAGACTACAACGGTATTAAATATATATTAGAAAGAGAAATTTTGGCGGGTACAAAATAAAGACTGCAAAACGCAAGGTAAGAGCGATGCTTGAAGATTATAAATGGGGCTGTTGATGATGGGATTGGGGCTAAAGTGTGCTGGCAGCATAAAGGTATGCATAAACCAGGATGCTGTCGGCGGTTTCGGCTGCATATTGACCTTGTGCATAGGCACAAGTTATTGTGCTGAAGGTCACAGCGGACACTCTTGAAGGGTGATTGGTTTGACTGGGCGAAGGATTGCAGAATCGAAGCAAGCCAGCAGCAGAGCGGGGATAGGCGTTAAGCGTCAAGGTTCTTGAGCGGATGAATTCTGATTTGAGGGCAATCCCGGGGAGGAAGCGCTGATTCAGTGCTAGGATTGTGGCCCATGGTCTGGGCAGCTTCAACTTGGAACTTATGATTGAACCCGGGCCACACTGAGTCAGTGGCCCACTTTCGGCATCTGATTTGACCAATCCGATTTGTCGCGCTGCTCTTGTGTTGTGGCCTAGCCACCGAACGTTTCTCGTGTTGCTGAAGCTGATCTCTTCCCGGCATGGAAGCAAGATGCATTAGGAGCTGGAAAATATCCAACCAACCCTGCAAAGCGTTTGGTTATGCTTGCTGACAATGATGACAGAAATCGGCACGATATCCGACTGCACGTGGATGGAGCCGGCTGTCGCACCATCCCCTTGCTTAGAAATTACACATGTGCTAACTTACATGGTTCTCAAGATGAGTTTCTCAATGATTGCACGATGGTTCAAAATAGACACTTCTTCACGTGAAACTCTTACCACCGACTTGTGTTTTTACAACAACCGGCTTGTGTTGGAGGCATCGAGTGTTGACTCAGCGGGCAGCCTTGATCATCCCCGCTCCGCTCTCACCACGCCCCAACCCCTGTTAGCAGGCGTCACAAGACAGCCACCCCACTTTACCTGGCACAAAGAGCCTTCCCGACATTCTTCAACCATGCAACTGCAACCTGGGACTTTGTTCTGTTTACCTATGCAGTATGCAGCCGCATTCATGGCTACCCCTCACCGCACTACTTCCGTCCTCAAATCGGCCGGCCAAACCGGTGAATCCACTCCGTTACCCCGCGTCCCCACATTATACCCAAGCGCCACGGCCGCCCCCTCGAACTGCGCGACGGGCTTTATTACCCTGAAACTCGCGTCAATCGCACCTGAGTGACGAGTCTCAAAGAACTCCGAGCGGAACAGTGTCTGTGCATTGTGCTGGTGCAGCAGCTTCATCATCTCCGGCAGTAGGTAAGGCATGGCGTGGTAGTGGCGGAAGACGGGCGAGCCGTGGCGTGTCCACAGCTCGGACCAGACCTCCTGGTCGTAGGTGCCGCACGAGCGGACCAGCCATTGCGAGTAGTAGTTGAGAGAGACCTGTACACGATACAGCTGATTAGCTGGAGCTCATCCAATGGGAAAGTGCGGGGGAAGAGCCCTACATCAATGCCATAGCTGCCTCCGTGGTCTGCTCTTCTCACCAGTGCTTCAAGGATGGCGGCCACTCCCGCAACGCCAGTACTGTATGGCATCCAGAGCGGTCAGCTGAATATAGCTACTAGGTAGAACTCAAGGACGACCGAGCGAACTCACCAATAATCCGAGTTAGGGAAGACTGGAGTTACAGGTTCATCCAAGCCCATCGCCTGCCCAAAGCTCATCGATACACCACAACACTATTGCAAGATTGCAAGTTAGCCGAGGGATAGAAAGAAGTATTGGGTAGGTGTACCCACCGCATCACTAATCTGCTGCCACCCACTCCGGTGGCTCCAAGGCCCATGCCACCCATAACAATTCTCGCGCACATGTAGGATCCCATACGATCGATCTTTCACCAAATCGAAAACTTCCCGCCGACTGAACCCCAGACGATCCATCACGCCGGGCCGATACCCGTCTACGACGACGTCCGCCTCGCGGATCAACTGCCGCAGTCGCTCGCGGTCGGCTTCCTCCTTCAGGTGGAGCGAGCAGTTCCATTTCCCCCAGTTGAGGTCGGGGTGCAGCACAGACATATCGGTGATCTGAGGCGAGGTGACCCGCATGACGCTCGCGCCAAGCTCGGCCAACCCCCGGGTGATGGAAGGGGCGGCAATCACTCGAGTCAGATCTACAACCTTGAGGCCGGCGAGCGGTCGCTTGGGTGATGAGGGCAGGCTGGGCTGCTCAGGCCACCAGGACGGGGGCTGGGTGGCGTGCACATCCTTCTCGATCTCATATAACCCTACGTGGCTGTTCTGGCGACCGTGCTCCGTGGCGAAATACTCGTCCGAGGTCCATGCGATCGTGCCGGCCTGACGGGTCTGTTCGTTCATTAGGTGGTCCAGCGTGGCGGAGTCGTACTGGGAGACTGCTCCTTGGATGCGCTCGACGGCTGACTGGTAAGTATCTTCTGCGGGTCCCTCGAGGGAGAGGCCCAGCGCTGTCAGGGTTGGCTCGGGGTTCATGCTGCCTGCATGCTGTGTCAATTTGATGACTCTTCGTGCTTATTGCAAGGGGCTTTAGAGGACCACTACCTACCATGCACATGGTAGAATCGACCATCCTTGGTCTTGTAGATATTGGTCGCGAGACGCCGATGATCGCCATCGGTCGCGCGATGTTTGTCCTGCTCGGGAAACAGCTGAGCCATGCTGGAGCCGAAGAGGTTGATTGGTTTTGGCTTGCCGTCAGAATCGACTATCTGTGCAAGTAGCGGACTCATGAAATACAGCGACGCATGGTCTCTACGACACCACACATTGTCAGCTAGATGCAGAGCCTGCGTTTCAGCTAGGTGTGAACTCACGTGTCGATGGTGACTCTGACCGGGTCAACCTGATACTTTCGAATTACCAAGTAATTGACCATGGTCGCTTCGAATGCCTTCAGCGCGGAGATACTCTCTGCAAATCTCCAATTGATGGGGATGCTGGGCTGTGCGGAGCCCTCGAACTGCACATATCCACCTAGCTTCGGCAGCTCTGGGGGAAGATGGCTGAAAAGTGGATTGTTCAGGATGCCAGTCTCGAAGACCTGCTTCGATTCCTGGGGGACCGAGTAGGTGGATGCTGATGGCATTTTGCCTGTTGGGGTTTTCGGTTAAAGCAAGTATATCGGTCGGCAATCGGAAAATCGAAAACAACACTGGGGGGGTCGACGCGGGTTATGAAGGGGAACCTCACGCTTATCATGCTTGACCTCCACATGAGCCCATTCTACAAGACAACAACATCACCCTTGTCCCAACCCCACTTTTCACATCAACCTGCTTGGTTGCACAGCATACGATGGTTGCGTGGTGGGTGCAGCGGCCTGGCGGTCAGTCTCCGGCTGCTGGACAGAGCAACTGATCGGCAGTGTGACCCACTGCGGTTGTGATGGGGTTGCGTGGATAATTTTGAGCTTATGCAGGCTTAGCGAGACATTATTTTTTAACAAGGCACTGTATCACTTCTCGTGAAAGGAGGTCATAATAAGGTTGGTGGCAACCGTCTGTATGGCAGGTCGCGATCTTGGCTCCAGCTCTATCCACACTACTTCAAAACCGCGCAGAAGCGGACGAAAGCCCGGTTAAAGTATACGCAAGGTAAAATCTCTGAGATTAATAAAGGTGAAAGATGTAATGGATAATATTTTTCTTCACAGCAAAACAGTCTAAAATCAATGAAATGCCTCTTCAAGATAGAAAAGGGATGTTCCATCCGGGGATATCCGATCAACCCCCTAGAGCTCGACCTTCTCAGAAGCCTTGCGCTCTTCCCAGCGGTTGAGGATATCCTGAATACTCAAATCAATCGTCAGCTCAGCCTCATCCTCGCCACTATTCACATTAATTGACAACTCGAACGTCCAGCCGCCGGGTGGCGTGAGCTGGACGAACCGCTCCCGAAAGTGCCGGGGCAGGACTTTCTGAAACTTTGCGCCATAGACCTTGATCTTGCGCAGAACAGCCACCACATCCGGAGAAAGGAAAACCTCCTCGAGGAGGTAGTACTCAATCTTCTGCAACATGTCTGCGGGCGTGGTGGTGTCTTCCTCCTCACCGAGGTGCATCACATGGCCGACCACCTGCTCCAGCTTGGGCAGGAGGGCGCGAATGTCCGGCACGAGGCCATCGACGGCGCGCTGGAGGAGACCGTGAGCTCGAGATCGTTCAGGTCCTCCACCGTGGCCTCCTCCAGGAACTCCTCAACCAGAATCGCGGCGAGCAGCTTGCCGAACATGAGATCGCAGACTTCCTCAATCTCCGCGAGATGGTCCTCCGCGCGGCCGGGAAGGAGCGCCAAGAGCTCCAGGACAACGTCGTTCATCAGACGCTCGAGGTTCGTCACGAGGTCGGCGCCGAGAGCGTACGCCTCCGGCTCGGGCTTCAGCACCATGATGCTGCCTTGCTCGCGCAGGTATCCCTGCATGGCGTTGTCCAGCAGAATGGTGTCGAAAGCCGCGGAGTGCGGGTTCCACATGGCGTAGGCGTGATACGCCTCGAGCTCCGCACTGGGTTCAGTACGGTTGGGTATTCCCATTCCAATCACCGTGAGGGCGAAGAGAACGGGGTAGAGGAGCATGACAGTGATTCGAGACATTGTCGCAGGGTTAGACAAGGGTAGTAGGGCTTGGGTGGATAAGATGCACACCGTGACTAGTGTCCGTCGGGTCTGGTGATGGTAGACTTTGACCTTGACGAATGAGCCAGTGATGATCTTGGGAGTATAAAAGGATCGGCAACGGCTGTGGCTTTATACCTGTTGACATTGGCATTTTTTGTTTCATGAAAGATCGACAACCACCACTTTGGCGTAGAATCTCGGGAACACTCCAACGAGGAGTCTTTAAGAATGCCAGGTCTCAGGCGAGTCTTTCAACATCCTTGGCTGTATAGGTTCGACTTTCTTGCAAGAGCTGTTAAGCTTACAACAAAAGGTTTTTCTAATTTGTGCAAGCTTTTAATTTAAGCTATGTCTGTGCTTGATTATGCTTTCTTTGTTCAAAGAAGCACGCTCATAGCCCTAGCAGTAATAGTCCATACATACTTATTCACGGCCGTTTTACTCACACTGCTCTTTCTCCGTCATATCATTCATTGTCATAAAGCCCTATTGTGAATCTAGAAGAAAGAGTATGAGGTCACTAGGAAGGTTTAATACCTCAAGTGCTTCTTACATAGGTATAGAACGCTTATAATTTACATAATGAAAGACATACTATCAAGCTGTAAAGTTGTGATCTGAACGTTTCTTGCAATATTATGTTATGGCTTGGTTCAGTAACGTGAGCCAAAACAAAATGACTTGGGGAAGTATGTCACGCTGTGAGGTATGAAATCAACCCCGGACCTAACTTGTAGGCTGTCGGCCGAATGCATAGCCCAAATTAGATGGAACCCTCATGACTATGAGTTATAACATAAAATACTCTAGTCTCGCAGTCTGAAAGGACGTAACCCTAATCGCAACGGTTGGCTCCTCTAACAGCAGCCCAGGGCTTCAGCAAAGCGATTTGAGATATCAAGAGCAAGTCGTGATCTATCACTGTATGAAAACGTTTCAACCAGCAGGTAGTTACCAGGTACAGGATCAGAAGGAATCCTTAGTCTTCTGTTCTCTGCCATTTTCTCCGGTCTAAAGGGCACAGACAGCTTTCTATGACTGGGGGAACCAGGGAGAAAAGCCTTAGTAGATAAAAAGTTCTTGTTCCCTTTCTCAACTTTTTTATTCTTCTTTCTCGTCTTCTTCTTTCTCTTCATCATCTTCTTTCCACGTCGGCAATCTTGCCAGCAACAATCTACGAGAGCGAAGTTGCCGACACCTATCAGCCCTCTCCAGCTCTCTCCGGGTCTCTCCAGCTCTCTCCAGCTCTCTCCAGTCCTTTCCTGTCTTCTCCGGTCCTCTCCATTTTTTTCCAGTCCTCTCCAGTCCCCTACAACTGGAACATTGCCAAGACCTTCCATCCACCAAGGCTGCGGCTTTCGACGTTGACAAATCAACATTTAATACCGGGAACAAGCATTGTGATCCACAGCCACAGGTAAGAAAATGCTCGCGAGAGTTCAGCAAGACTATTCCCATGCACCTCGAGCGCCCCCCCCCCCCCCAAGATTCAAACTTGGTGCTGGGCTACTTACATTTGCTGACTCATGAGACATTCAGAGACAAACCCAAGACTTTACTCAACCGTCTCAACCGTGAATACCTCAATCAAAATGTCAAACCCAACCCCAACCCCAACCCCAGGTCCGTCCCCCACCCAAAGCTTAGAGTCCCGACTCTAAACCCCAATCAACAAACTAACCACCCCCCGAGCCCACACCACCACCACCCCATCTCCACCCCCAATCCAGCCCTGCACCTGGACCGGCCTCTCAACCCACAGCGCCGACTGGGCCTGCGCCATCAAACACAACCAGAGATACCTCGCCGGCGCCCTAGGCCTCCCCACCACCGCCGACCTCTGGGACCTCATCCACACCGACACCCACCTCGCGCCCGTCCTCCGCGATTTTATTGCCGCGAGAGGCACCTGTTCCGGCGCCGGCGGGTCCCTCCGCCCCGACCAGAAGCAGACCTGTTTTCACACGCTCATGAAGATCGTGGGCGACCCGACCCAGCACGTGCATTTTATTCGTCCCGACACCCCGCCAACCTGGGCGAGCTGCACGACCCGTAAGAAGTTCACTGCCTATGCGCTGCTGTGGTGGGCGATGGCGGTGATGCGCGCGAAGCCGCTGCTGTCTCCCGGCACGGATCTGACACCGGGCGCGGCGCGGGTCGATGCGTTTGAGGTTTTCGTGGCGGCGAGGCTGCTGAATTACGTTTATCATCTTCAGGCTCATGGCGGTGGATTGGAGAGGCAGGCGAGGCCGAAGAAGGTGGTTCTGGCGGTTGATCCGGTGAGGAGTGGCTGAGGGTCTATTGGAGGGGAGGTGGGTTGGGTTGTTGGGTTCTTTGGTGAGGCGATCGGAGGACTGGGAGTAGCCATGGAGAGTAAGTGAGATGACGATGGAGAGTGAGAAGGAATAAGTAAACAGGAAGAATGGCTTTGAGTGTACTTGACAAAATTCGTGCTTTGTGATCTAGATTGAAGAAATGGTAAATGAGATGCGATTCTCTGTTGAGAGTTCTTTGGGCCAGCACAAGATTTGCTCCTCAGTCGGGTTGACGCATCTGACGATTGGCAAATTTGTGGGCACGCTTGCCCTGGAAACTCAGATGTTCTGGCTGAGTTACAGTGTAAATAACGAGATCAGAGCCCAAACCCCGACATGTCTAAGGCAAATTAAGTGGTTTGGAAGAACATTGTGAATTTATTAGGAAGAAATCTGAGGAGTCAGACAACACATTCAAAAGGAAAAGCAATTATATTCTGCTCCTGTCAAATTTTCGCCGGGGGGGAAAGAACTCGATTCACTGACTTGGGGCTAGTCCCAACATCAGTTTATATAATTTACGCATTGATTATTGTCATTTTGGAGACCCTGACTATTGGTCTGCTGCCACTTGAATCCAAAAGAAGACTTTAACGATACTCCCGGACGCAGACAACACCTGGAGTCTATGGGACTGTCATTTTACGCTATCATGGCATATTTGGCGAAGGGTGATTGAAATTCTGGCCGAGAGACGGTAGTCCAGACTCTGGTGTAGTGGTTGGGTTCTGCGATGCCTGAACCTCAGATCGAGGAATGTGCTGTTGCTGTTGCTGTTGCTGCCACTGTTGCAAAGTATAATTGTCGGCAATGCTGTTGTTTCTGGATAGGCTAATTTGCGGTTGCACTGTCAGTTGTGGATTTGATAGTTTTTGTTGTTGTTGTTGCAGCAAGTGTTGTAAGGTATAATTGTCTTTCAGGCCATTATTGCTTGGCATATTCAGTTGAGCAGGGAGTGTCAGTTGTGGGCTAGGTTCTTGCAATTGCAGAATGGAGGGCTGACCCAGGGGAACAACGGGAGGGCCCTGAATGCCGGTCTGGAGATTGCGGGGGTCGCCTGGATAAGGCTGCCCACCGCCGCTCAAACTCCCCATTTGCGGTTGGTTCGAGTGGCCAAACGGCGAAGGGGTGGACTGTATGCCTCCCGGCGCGTATACAGGCTGCAACCCAGCAGTCGATTGCTGAGGAGGCTGCAGGTTGAGCACCCCCGATCCATCATAAACATAGTCGTCTCGTCGTACCATCGAGCCTCGATTGCGTTCCGCGTCGTCTTGCCTATTCTGTGTCGTCCAGATATATCTGCTGAAGTTATCGGAGACCGTGAAGACATTGACAAAATAATTTCTCCGGAGCTCGATCTGGGCCCCCTTCTCCGTGTGAAATGCGGCCAGCGCGAGGGCACTCTGGAAGGCATTGCGGATCTGCCGGCCGTCCAGACAGGGCCCGATCCCGGGCGGGCTTGCGCGTAGAAGATTTCATTCGCGAGGCTGGTCAACTCCCCTTTGTCAGCAACGACCCCGGCCTCGTTCGCCACATCGATGTGACTGGACCAGATTTCGTAGGTTTGCGGCCAATTCAGCGGCGGGTAATACAGTGACATGTGGATCCGGGACTTGAAGGCTTCATCGAAGACTCCGACTCGGTTGGTGGTGAGGAATAAGATGCCCTCGTAGTACTCCAGGGTGCGGAGGAAAACTGATCACTCGGATGGTCACTCAATTAGCGGGCACGTACTTGACCAGGATTACCAGTTCAATCTTACCAGACACCAGCGCATTTCTCTCCACGTCATATGCCCGGCGTTGAGCCAGGAACACATCCGCTTCATCCAGGAGCATGATGCAGCCCCAGTCCTGGGCGAGACGAAAGACTTCCTTGAGCTTCTCCTCCACTTCGCCTGCAGTAAGTCCAAGATCACCACATGTTACAGGGAGTAGAGGTCTGCCATTACTTATTGCCGCGCACTCTGATTCGGAATTGTCAGGGCTTGGACCTATAACAGACTCAGGAATCTTGAGGACATACCAGCTGTCGACGTTTTCCCGACGCCCGGGACCCCATGTAAGAGGATCGTTACTCCATTCCCTGCCCCCAGCTTTTAGCGACGACACTGAAAGGACAGGTAGAGGGGTAAGGAACAGATGGCATACCTTTGTTTCTCAACAAGTCAAAATGCACACCTCCAGATTTCTGTTTGGCAAAGTGCGAGTGGATCAAGGACTGCACTAGATCCTTGTGGCCATCTGGGAGGCGCAATTTCAACCAAGGGTTGTCTTTCTTTGGTCTCTCCTGCAAGCGCTCAGCACCATTAGGTCCACGCCCGATCCGAAGACAAGCTGTTTGGACGGCGAACCCCATATGAATTAGCGAAAGAGCACCATGCAATCGGGGCCAGTCTCTACCAAGTACGTACCCCATCGTCTGGTCGACAGCACGAAGGCAAAAACCCGGTCGGGCAGAATCATCAGATCATCACCAGTTGGCCCGCCTCCAGTCTTGACCCAGGAGTCCCACATGCGGTTCTGGGCGTCCATAAAGTCATCCGTAAATCGCTTATCCCAGGTCCCATCCTTCTCGATCCAGAGTGCTGTTCCTGTCTCAGACGTTGAGGTTTCCCCAAAGGCATGATCCACCGTCACGGGGCGCCACCAGGGGATTTCCCCCAAGGCACGGGTGAAGTCCACAATCACATCGCTGTCGATCTGTTCCGAGTAGCAGGAGGCGCTCCGGGGGATTTTGTCGACTAAGTCGGTCAGTTTGCGACCAGAGGGGTCCAAATAGTGACATCTGCCACTGTAATTCAGATGCAAAACTTTCTGGGTGCAGTCGACGAATTGCTTTCCCCGGGCCATGAGGTGCGCTCGGTCGGCGAATCCCTCCCGCTCCGCTACCGGGAGCGGGAGCACGGGGAGCGACTTGGCGGCCTGAACGCCATCAAAACCACTAATTTCGAACTGACGGAAGACAGGAATAAATCGAACCCCGTCGAAGTCCAGATAGAAGCAGTCTAATACCAGGGGAGTCCAGCTACCAATGCTTTTTTCGTCGTTGAACTGCTCGGAGGTTTCCAGGATTCGACGGCCGCCGGTCCGTTGCACCACCTTCCAAATCTTCTGGGGAGGGCTGCTACCTTTGATGTAGACCAGAGAACCTTGAGCAAAGACGAACCAGAGATCAACAAAGCGTACCATGTCTGGAGCAGCGGCCAGGTGCGTTTGTGCTGGACGAAGGGTATCATCCATGAACTGCACCAAGCAGCGACAATCCATGATTAGAGCCGTCAGCTCAAGGACCCCGAGCTCTGATATATTATGTTTCGTGTAAGCCATGTCTACCACTGGAGAATCATGAAGAGCCTGTATATACTCCTCTTCGGATGAGTCCTGTAGTTCTTTCCGAATCGTTTCGAACTCCGCCACCTTAGACCGAATTGGCTTGTCAAGATAGAGTAGCAGTTTGAATGGTCGGAGAATTGACAGGGGGCTCTGACCATTGTAGGGCAACTCCCCGCTGCAGAACTGATAATCAAGAAAGCTCTTAAGCCGATGGCAATTGAGGCGAATTCGTTCAGGCATGGTGTTCAGCGGCAAACAGTCTGTGGCTTCTCCGGCGAGGATGGGTAATTCCATATCCGATGCTAAAGAGGCACCAAGTTGCTGAATATCGCCAGCCGTTGGCTCATTGTACGGAACCTCAACGGCAAAGCGCTTCGGGGGCGGAGTCCTAAACAGGGCCACTTCGGCCCAAGGCAGATGACGGATCTGTGCCATAGAGATCTCCATTTCCGCGGTGTCTTCCTCCTCGTCTTTATTTGACTCGTTCTCCTCCTCCCCCTCATCCTGTTCCTCGCCCCTATCGTTCTCGTTCTCCTTTCGCGGCCCATCGAGTAGCGCGGCCAGCGACTTGTTCATTTGCCGCAGCATCTGCATCTCCTCAAAGAGACTGTGAGAGATGTCTCGTAAGGCATCTTGCCAGTCAAAGCTATGGGCCTCCACAACTTTCTGAGTCCGGCTTTCCAGCTCCTCAAACTGCGAGAGCGAGCGTTTGCTGGTTTCAAACCACTCCTCCACTGTTGCCCGTGGAATTGCATCAGGCGGGGTTTGATCGGTCTCTGACGATTGATCCTCGTGTCCGAGTTGGAGGGTAAGGTCAACCTCCGTGGTAGTCAATGTGGTCGTCATGATTCCAGGTGTACCTCAGGGGTCAAAAAACAGCGTAAAAGATGGGCAACCGAGTTGGAGAGAAGCCAAGGATCTGTCTCCATCAATGGCAGGCAGCTTTATAGTTCAGTGCCTAGTCCAGAACCAGAAGCTCGCTCAATATTCCAAGCTACTATAGGGATGCTCAGCTGTGCTCAGCTGCTGCATATACGACACTGTCAAATGAAGCGATTGGCGGTCGACTAACATATGCAGTGTGCCGGTGTGACCGGACGTGCTGACGTGCTGACGTGCAGATTCATGCTGAGATATGGGAAATGGTTCGTCCGCTCGGACCTTCTCCCGCATACGTGGGAGCAAACAATGTTTAGGCAGATATGCATGCGTACGGTGCCGGCGAACTCCGGCGAACCAGGTGGCATGCGAGTCTTTTCCGCGGGGTTGACGAGGAGCGCCCATCTCACTTGGACCCCACCTCCGCAAACCAAGACGGGCTCTCATCTGAAGCGGACAGCGGCGGTCGACAATCTCAGCTCGCTCAACCACAACATGCGTTTATGAAACATTTTCGACGTATCTTTCCATACCATGGAACCCGCAACAAGAACCGTCACGCCCTGGATCCAACACAATGCGCCCAAGATCGACCCAGCTTGGGCGTTTGCCGAAGCACAACGGCTGAGGAAGCAAAAGATCCCGGATCCCCCGGCTCGGTGAGTCGTTCGTCAAGCTGAGTTGGAGTGAATGTGTAGCTGAAGGCATGATCCGCGTCCACGTCCAGTGTCGCAAATCGGAAGGAGCGATTCAAGAGCACCATGCGGGCATACTTCAAAACGACGGGAGACAATCAGGCCCAATACATCTTCGAACACACCCATACATGGGAAGAGGTCCGGAGCGAGGCACAGAAAGCGCTGGACCTACGCTACCGGCAGAATGGGAAGAGGAACTTCTTCCGCAAATCGATTCGACTCGTTGGGGACGTGGCTTCCCGGCTAGAGTTCCTGACGCAGCTAATCCCCAGCGGTGATTATATGGGAGTTCTCTGCGGAGGGCTCAAACTCATCTACAATGTGCGTCCGGCTTCTGCTGTGTGTCTGTCGCATTTGAGCCTGGATTTCCCGCACAATTGTCCCCCTTGCTCTCTCGCGATATTGATCTTTCTTCTATCCAGGCAGCGAATCGCATGAGTGCCGTTCGCGACCTCATTCTCGGGTCGTTGGATAGTCTATCGCAGCCGATTGAGGATGCCTCACCCTACCTCTATACCTACGCTTGGAGCGAGACGCTTCTGGAAAAGGCGCAGGACCTCTATATGAGCGTCCTAGACGCGGTCGAGGATCTCACGCAATGGATGGCCAAGACTAGAGGAGGTAAGAGATGCGTTCTTGCCATTCTGACGGCGTGTCTCACTCCCGCGCAGTGGTGCGAGGTACCTGGGAGAGATCCAAGGCGTTCGTCCAGCAGGACGACTACGGGCAAGATCTCGAACATCAGATTGTCACTCGCGTGGGAGAAGCAGCGAATGCATTTGAGAAAGCTGTCAAAATCTGCTTGAACACCGAGGTCCATGATATGGGACAGAACGTGGTGCGTTTAGGCAAAGGACAGGACGAAATGATAGACGGGATGAGAGACGTAAAGCGGATAGCCGCAGGCTCGTGGGAGAGAGTTGAGGCAATTCTGCTGGAGAGGTGGAAGCAATTACAACCGAGTGAGTCCAGCATGTGCTCCATTTCTCAGAAGAATTGGCCTCCTTGGTGCTTACTACTGATTTTTTTGTCTAGTGGTTGATGACTACAACGCCGCGAAGGCTGCTAGGGCCGCGCGGGTGTCCATCACCATCGAGCAGCTCCTCACTGCGCTGCACTTCGCGAATCCATTTTCCGAGGTCGATATCGTGGATTGCACGGTCAACATTGTAGCCACTGAGCGAACCACATTACTTCTCTCCGGTAGACTCTTGGACGATGATGCCCAAGACCAGGTAGCGGGTGTGCTGCAGGATGCCCGGTTTCGCAGCTGGCTTCAGGACATGCGTTCCGAGGTCCTGGTTGTGTCACGCATGGAGGAGGACATCTTGGAAGAGGGACCCGTCTCGCCACTGACCTATCTCTGCTCCGTGATGATCAAGACTCTTGCCCCCGCCGAGCGCGTGGTGCCGATGGTATTCTTCTGTCGCCAGAACTGCGATTCTCAAGATAGCTTCGCCGGTGCTGCAGGAATGCTACGGTCGCTCATCGCCCAGGTGATCCTCAACCTCTACGAGACTCACAGACTCGATCTCACGTTCCTAGTTGAGGAGCATCTCCATACAATCGCGACGCAGGATGTGTCCACCCTGTGCCATCTTTTCGCCGAGGTAGTCAAGAGGGCCCCCGCCGGGATCGTTGTTTGCATGATCGACGGGGTGGACTTTCTGAGCAATCAGCTTAATCTGTACTGGGTGGATGGGGTGATGCGGTTTCTGAATAGCCTTCTGGGGGTCGTGGCGGGCAGCCGGTCGGATCTTGTATTTAAGATCCTGGTGACCAGCCATCGAGGAGCCAGTCTAGCGTCGCAATGGTTCCCTTATCGAGTGGAGCTGCCCATGCTTAGTAGCGAGACAATGTGCGGTCTCGGGCATGCGACTGGAGAGATGCAGTCAATCTTCTAGCAGTGTTGCCACTGCCCCTGTAAGAGCAATTTTAGTCGCAACACGGTGGCGGATCACACGATGATAAAAGAGAGCCTTCAGATAGCTTCTGAGATATCCATGCAGCAGCGAGACAAGTTTCAACATGAATCATAAGCTTTCTATTTCTTTGTTACCACTTTCGGAAGTGCGGACCCATGCCTACCAATCTCTAATTCACGTACCAGCAGCCGCACGAGCATGAGTCAGAAGACAGGTAACTTAGCGAAAGTCGACTAGGTCTGAGATAAGCAATAACATCCTTTCTTATAGACCCGTTGTCTGATAAGCATTGGTAAGCATGCGGCTCCCGACCGGTACACGCTAAGGATCATAGGCTTGGGGCCGATGTCAATAAAGCCCGGTATATCCGAACTGTCCAGTGCAAGGCAAATATTACTACATGAGTGACAATAATCATTCACATAAGATCACTACACCTCTAGCTCGTCTAGCACGCTATGCTTATTGTGGACGATCCATTATTCGCCCAGCCCCTTAATCACCGTAATGTCAATTGAAGGGCGCTAGTGCGCGGACGTCAGTCGAAGGGCGCGCGTCTCCGCTCTACTTAAACCCGTTGATCGCCGTGCAGCACGATACGCCTCATCTTTATCTTCATTTCCTTTGATTTGATTTTCTTTTTCTCCTATTCCACATCAGATTTGTCCACCATCGATCCAGAACAACTCCGCCGACACTCCCCCCTCCCTCTCCTCCAATCAAGCCCCGCCCCAACCCCAAGATGGCCCACTTCCACTTCCGCCTCGCAACCGCGGCCGATGCCCCGCGCCTGCGCGACTTAATCGAATCCGCCTTCCGCGCCGCCGACACCCGCGCCGACTGGACCGGCGACCTATCCCTGGGGGCGCGCTTCCACGTCCAACTGGACGACATGCTCGCGCGCATCGCCAACCCGGACGGCGCCTTCCTCGTCGCCACCACCACCACCACCACCACCACCACTGAACCCCAAGACGGGGTCCAAAAAGACGAGGCGGAGGAGGTAGTCGCCTGCGTCAATATCTTCAAGAAACAGCTCCCCGATCGGGACGCCGTCGCCCGCCTAGCGCTTTTGGCCGTCGATCACCGCTATCAGCAGGGCGGGCTCGGGCGGCGCGTCATGGTTGAGGCGGAGAAACTCTGCCGGGAGATGTGGAGAGTAAGGAGGGCCGGGCTGAATGCGCTGGATACACGCGTCGCGTTGATCCGGTGGTATGAGCGCTGTGGGTATGTAAGGACTGGGGAGGTGACGGCTATTTCGCTTCCGCCGGATGAGTTGAGGCTTGTGGAGTTTGAGAAGGAGTTGGCGGTGGGGGTGGTATGAGGTGGTTGTTCGATAATGGATTTAAATATGTTGGGCTATTGAGCGGATTGATCAGTGTGGGCGTGTGGTGTGTGGTGGGCTGATGGAGGTTGTGTGCTGCGATTATGGGGGGTTTTGGAAGGGATCAGTCTGTCGGAGAGAGTGTGTGTTTGGTGGTTCATTTAGACTTGGTGTGTTTAGGGGGTTGCTCGTGGAGGGCAGCACTGGGAGTGGTTGATATTTCAGTGTCGAGATGAACATCTGCACTTGTCACGCATATTCGATAATCAGAGGGCCTGTGACACCATGTAGAAGTGGTGATGACTATGATAATTACGACTACGAGTGGACTTCATGCCGTTTAGGCGGGTCGTTAAGTTCTTAAAGTCGATGGCTTTCTCAATCATCATTGGGGGCTACACAGACCAATAAATACTATGGACATCATAAGATATTCGGAAGTACCAAAAGATGATAGCATTCTTCGTTAATTGAAGGCTAAGTCTTACTGAGTACAGCAGAGCTTGGGTCAGTCTAACTGGTGCGGTGAAGGATTCTCTCATCTAGGCATAAGCGATACACCAGTGACTGGAAGTAGACCCAAAGATTCGACAAAAACTTGAAAACATTACTACCGAGGTTCACAAATCGACAAGAAATCTCTGCGAAGCTCCGCAGGTCAGATCCCAGCACGCAACACAAAACCGAATAACAAAAGACAATCTCGTATACACATGAACCAGAAACTACAGTTTATCAAATACTTCAATAGCAGCTAGGGCGGTCGACGTCGCACTCGCCGGGTTCTGCCCTGTCACCAGCCGCCCGTCCACCACGTGGAAATCATCCCAGATGCCCGCGGATCGTTCATCTGTTCAACCCAGAAAATCAGCTTCTCAATCGGAATCGTAGGAACACGAATGAAAGGAACTTACACTTCGCCCCTAACCGCTGCGCCAGCTCCTCCACCATCTCCGCTCCGAGCCCGCGCAAGTCCGCCATGACCCCCATCGTCTCCTCGGCTTCAGTCGTGAACCCCGTGATTTTCCGCCCCTGGATGATCGGGGTACCTGTCGCCCGGTCGCGCAGGTCCGCAAAGATAGCGGGCCCGTGGCAGACGGAGGCCACCACGCCGCCGGCCGCCCACACCTGCTCGGCGATCTGCTGCAGCGCGCGAGCGGTGGGGTAGTCGATCAGCGCGGCGTGGCCCGCGGAGGCGTAGAATAGCCCATACTCGGCCGCTGAGTCGGCGAGGATCTCGGCGGCGGGCCGCATGTGGTCGAGCTTCTGTCGGAACTCGCTGTCCACGTCGTTCCAGATGGCCAGGTCCTCGCCGTGCAGGAAGTCGGGTTGCTGCGAGAGCCAGTCCGCCGTGTAGCTGCCGGTCTCCGAGGCCAGATCGACCTCAAATCCGGCCGCCACGAGGGCGCGGTAGGGGTGCAGGGCCTCACTAATGAAGAGGCCGGTGCGCTCCTTGCCGTTAAATAGAGTGGCGGTGGCGGAGGTTACTGCAATTAGGGCTTTGCGGGCAGGCATGTTTCCGATGGAGTAAAATTGTGAAGGGGAGGAAAAGAAAGATGTGTTCTGTCTGAAAGGTGCTGGATATTGTTGCTTTGTGCTTCTGTTCCTTGTTTATTTTTATTTTTATTTTTTTTGCAATCGGGGAAATCTTCCAAGCTATTTATGCTTGCTCTCGTTGAATACGAGGAGACGCGGTCAAGGCGTGGGACATCCGGAGTTGCGGAGCTGAGGAGTTGCGGAGTCCAGCGGCGGCCCGGAGATTGCATGTTATCGATAAGGATTCGCGTTGCATCTCCCCGCAACTCCGTCACCCAATTAATTAGTACTGATGCTCATTCACGTGATGATGCGAGCGCGCTTCACTGACAGACACACCATCAATCCGCGTCAGCATCTCACCCCTCATCAATCCTGCTACCACACCGATCCTTGGGAGTCGATGAGCACGTTCCAGACTTACCACCAGTCATGAGTGCTCCAATCACCAGGCTGCCCAATACCCATCGTCCTCGAAAGAGCCAGCAGAACCAGCAGCAGCAACAGCAGATCCTCCAACGGCGCAAACGGGCGCAGGTCGCCCGAGCGTGCGGCAATTGCCGTGTCCGCCGGATCCGATGCGACAACCAAGTCCCATGCTCCAACTGTGCCCTAAGCCGGACGGCCTGCAGCAACAGCAGTGCACCCGTCGCGCTCACCCTGTCCCAGGCCAACCAGGAGATCGCCTTGCTTAAACAGAAAGTCCAACAGCTTGAAGCCGAGCTCGAAGGCTGCACTTGCAGGAATCGAGACAACCTTGGACCCGACTTAACCTTGCGCAAGCCGCCAATCGAGATCCAAGTTGAGCGACCGGGGAGTGAAACCCACCAAAATGCCACCCCGCATCCTTCCTGGGGAGGGATCCATTTTCGACCGGCACGCTCATCCAACAGTCTGTGGCTGGGCCCGTCTTCGCTGTACTCGTACATCCAGCGGATCAGTGGCTTTCTGAGCCTGCAGTTGGACCAGGAGCAGCCCGCGCATCAGCTGCTCCCGATCTCCGCCAGCGACAACAAGCTTCTCGACCGACCCACCACCGACCCGACGAAGAGCCTGAACCCGCTGCCGAACACCACGGCCTCTGTCTATCTGACTCCCCTGCAGGAAGACTTTTTCATCAACTACTTCTGGCAGACCTACCACGTTTCCCTCTTCCCCATCATAAACGAAGCGCACTTCAAGCAACACTACGCCAGTCTATGGACGGCAGGCGGGAAGGAACGGGGACCGTCGGCGCTCGTGGATATCGTGGTGGCGATGTGCATGCAGTACCACATTTCCACGCTGCCGGCGGATTCGCAGAGCGGGCTGTTGGACGGCCAGGACGCCCTCGTGGCCGGCCGATGGCACTATTGGCGAGGCCAGACGCTGCTGGCCTACGAGCTCGAGAGCCCCTCGATCGCCACGTTGCAATGCCACCTGCTCTGCGCCGTCTACCTCTGCGGGGGCTCGTTCCACAACATGATGGACAGCACGGTGAGTCTCGCCGTGCGCACCGCGTACATCCTAGGTCTGCACGTGGACCCGCCGGAGAGTCTGCCGGAACCCGACCGCGAGCTGCGGCGGCGGCTGTGGTGGGTGGTCCATCTAATGGACACCCGAGCGGGGATGAAACTCGGGCGCCCGTTCATGCTCCCCGACCGCGCCCGCCAGGCCATGCCCCAGCTCCCCAGCGACTCCCTCGCGACCGCTGCCGCGTCCGGCTCAGCCTTCGTACCGATCGGCGAGGACGCGACCTGGTTGAGCTTCAACCGGTACCAGACCACGCTGTACATCACCATCCGCAACGCCTACAATGCGCTGTTCACCGCCGATCTCCATCTGAATGAAGATCAGACCATCTGGGATGATGCGGACGCGCTGGAGACCGGCGCCCGGATCCTAGCGCAACATGCCCCGCGCGTGACCGAGTGGGCGGAAAGCGTCCCGCGCGCCCTCCGGCTGCAACGCGAGGGTACGGGATCGGACCGAGCCTTCACGACCAGCGGCACGCGGCTGCTGCTCGAGCCGTTCACCCCACCGTGGCTGCAGCGGCAGCGCGTGCTGCTCGAGCTCACCTACCACCACCAATGCGCCAACCTATACCGGCCCGCCATCTCCTTCCAGTGCCGCCCGCCACCGGGCGGTCACGCCGAAGGGCTGGCCCAACGCTGCGCCGCGCACGCCATCGCCGTCTCCCAGATCCTCCGCCAGGTGGTGGAGGAGACCTCCCTTGTGAACGGGTGGCACGAGGCGTTCTACATGCAGTGGAGCGCCGGAATGACCCTGCTGGGGTTCCTGATGATCTACCACCACGGGCCAATGGCGCCCGACGCGCGGACCGCGATCGGGCAGGCGGTCGCCGTGTTCGAGCGCTTCCGCGCGGGATTCCCCGTGGCCGGCCACGCAAGCAGGATCCTGCAAGGCCTGCTGAGCCAGGTGGATCTCGTCGCTCGAGCGGGTGCGGAAGTCCGGCAGCGAGAAGAAGAAGAAGGGCGGGGCCTCGGGGACGGCGACCCGCGCCCGTCTGCCTCCGTCTTCGATGCTGCTTGGGACTTGCCGCAGGATCTCGATGCGGATTGGCTATACCTGGCTGGGGATCTGGATTTCTGGAATCAGATCGAACTGCTGTGGCCTAAGGCTTCGGATCAGTTGGACTTGACTACGTTCGAAGGGGGACCGTCTCCTGTTTGCCAGGGAGTATTAGAATAGTATCTCAGGCGTTTGCCGGGTGCATGCAACATGTCCTAGAAGCAGTGATTGATATAGAAATAGAAAAAAAAGAAGCAAAAACATACAACAGAAGGGATTCGCTGGTGGTCACCCACCCAACTACTAACCTCCCGGCGTGTGGCTTAAGTACGGCTGAGCGGACGGGAAGCCCTGTTTTCCACACCCTGTGGTCGTATGTACCGGCTACTTAAAGGGAATAAAATATATTCAATAATTGCCAGACGGAAAGGGCAAGGGACTCGCAGAATCACTCTTCTTCGAGGCAATCGGTCGGTCGTCGGCCCAGGGCTCCCCCTTTCCTATCCAACAGAAGTTTCCTTGAATGAAGTTTCCAAGCACATGATTCTATACAATCATTACTCTTAGCTCTAAGGTTAGAATAAATATATTCATATTTGATAAAGAAAGAATACGAGTTACTCGTATGGTCAAGGATTGGGGCGCCGGGGCGATCGCATCCCACATATCAACCTCAAAATCTGACCGCGGAGAAGGAAAAATCGATAAGAAATAATGCACGTCACGCGATGCAGATATTCGCAGTAGCAGCGAATTGACTGAAGATTGATCACAGTCCCTGCAAACCAAGAAGTGCATTTCTAAAATGTCTATCGTGTGAACGGGCGCAAATGCCTATCCTTGGTCGGAAGTATATATCTCTTGCCACATCGCACGCTGAAGATTAATGCCTTCTAGGCTGATTATATGAAATACGGCTTTCAACACACTGGATGGTTCTCATTGTAAAGCTTGGATACTGCTCATCAAGCATCTCAATTACAATTATTATACACTGCAGTGATAAATTACCTACCCCCAAGCTGCATTTACGTTTTGTAGACTCTTAGTGCCTTTATACAGTATTTTGGCGCTGGTACACATCTCTGGGGTCGACAGCCCTACTGTTGGGCTGAGGTCAACTGCTTTATGTGGTCATGGTTTATCCCAAGCCGACGCGCTGAAATTGACTTTCTCGGAGATGTGACGTGTTGTAGCGACTGAGGGTCAGCCTATGCCCAGAGAAAGCCACGGGAGCTGCGATCGTGGACGGGGAGTGATTTTCTCTCACCCTCGCGATTCGTGTTCGCCAGCACGATCAGTTGCAGGCATCTTATGCACACTCTACGGCTAACATCTTTGCCTGAATGCTAATGGAAAGGCAACTTTTATGCAGTAAGGACCGTGCCATTGAAAGTAGAGAACTCGCGACTCTGCAGAGAAAAAGACATAAACCGACAGAAAAACAAACCTATAACTAAAGCAAGGGCGAAAAACAACACTCGGAAACGATCGATCGGAAACTTAAACAAGACAAAGCCCCCTTGCAAATCTCTCCTCCATCTCTTCTACCACGTCTCTCAGCGGAAACAAACCACCCATGCGCGGCCTCTAGAAGTCCTTGAGGTAGTCACCGATGAAGTGCTTGAGGATATCCTCGACCTTGGAGACGTCGGAGTATCCGAGGCTGATGACGAAGTCGGCGCCCTTGGAGCCCAGGGAGGTCAGGGTGTTCTCCATGAAGCGGTGCTGTGAACGTGTGAGCTTATACAGAGTGCGGACGCCTTCCCATTGGGGCAAAGCCTTGACCGAGGGATACCCACCTGATAGGGCTTGTTGGACTTGTCGTGGTAGACCAGAAAGCGGTTCGACTGGTCCTTCTTCTGGCCGTACTGGAACTCGTCGCTGACGACGACGGTGAGGTCGTCGCCGTCGACCTTGCGCGACTTTAGCTGCTCAAGCTTGCTGGCCTGCACGAAGATGACGCCCTGGTCGCCAGCTGGAGGGATGGGGGAGTTAGTCAGTTACCAGCGTCGGTGGCATGTAGCAACGGCTCTGAGAAGGATTGAGACATACGGGTGGTCTTGTTGGTCCACTTGCAGATCCAGTAGTCCTCGTGGCGGTCGCGGAAGGTCTGCTGCCACCGGACGGTGATCTTCTTGCCCTCAGCGCCGCCGAGGAACTGGGTGGGGATGGTGATGGTGTTTCCCTTGGAGATAGGCATGGTGAAGAAGTGAGAATGGGATGGTAGATCAAGGTGTCTGAAGAGAGTAGGTTTGAGTAGTTGAGACGATGAGATGGAAGCTGTTGTTGATGAAAGACTAACCCAATGCCGGGGAATATCCCCCATTATATAGAGCCATCATTCAGCTGGATTGAGAGAATGGCGTGCTGGGGAGTCGGCGATGCCGAATCACACCATGCGTCCCTCGTCGTCGACTTGGAGCTGCAGGCAAGTCAACCCGAGTCGTTGCCTGGAAGGGAGATGGGGATAGAGAGCGCAGCTGAGGTTCAGCCGCAATTCAGCTGCGCCGTGTCGTGAAGCTATCGTGGGGATTGCGGGTCAAGGAAAGTATAGACGACATGGGATCTTGGATGGAGGATCGGTGGTTACTGCCCGGGCCGGTGCCAAGATTCGGGGGCGAACCCTAGCGATCGGCAGCAATTTCAGGCGAGCATCACTGGGGCAGCCCGGACACCTTACCCTAACCGGGGGACCGCCGTGCGAACTACAGATCCACTTCTCCGGCCGGACGATCGAGACCAGGTTTCCCCTCGCCAGAAGACTGTACCGCCACTGTGGCTGGTCAGTCGGATGGCCATTCTTCAGGCAAGCCCCCCAGCCAAAAACGGCCATACATGCCGACAGTGACTCGCACAATCGGCCGTGCCGTTCGTTAGGACCTGCCTCGGCTCTGACTTGCCTCCGTGGGGTCGCAGCTGCAGGAACCATGGGGTAGAAAGTGCCGACTTGCTTCTTGGCGCTGGTAAATGGTCAGCTGCACGGATCTAGCGTCGGTGCATGCACCAACATGCGTCGATATGGGTAGCCGAGCCCATGTGATCGCCTTGCTAAACGAGAGAGTCGGTATCCACGCCCGCAAATTAATCGCTGCGCTCCTCGAGCCTAGGTGCTCCTCTACTGAAACGCGTCCGGTAATCGAACACCCCTGAGCGAGACAGGAGTTGCAGCAGCAACGGAGGCAGCCACCCGATGTCGCAGCGTTATAAACCACACCACAGACCAGTCAAAAGTCCACACCAAACGAAGGAGTTCTCGAGCCCCAGACAATCCCCAACAACGTCATGGCGGGCGACAATATCTGGGAGGATGAAATCTTCGCATCCGTGGCTCGTGACCGGCCCAACCCTACCTCCCGCTCCTCCTCCACCGTATCCCCCGCCGACCAGGCCGCCCCCTTCTTCCAGTCGGTCGGCGACGTCAGCCTCAGCGACGCTCACCTCGCCGCAGCCGGAGAAGAGGGCGAGCCCAAATTCACCGGCTGGGACGGGTTCTGGTCGGATCCGCTCTTCGAGAATGTCGCGGGTCGGCGCGACCGCGCCGCGGGGCAGCAGGACCGCGAGTTCTGGAAGTATGAGCTGGACGAGGCGATCCCGCTGTCGAGTCTCTTTCCCTCTCTCGACTCCGACGCGTGGAACGAGCTGCGGTTCCGCAAATCGGCCATCGAGTTCTGGTCGCGGCCTATTGGGACGGAGCCCGCCGGGCTGTACCTGCGCACCGAGATCGAGCTCAATGGAGCGCTAGACGGCGTGTTCCAGGTCTTCCGGACCGTCCTCGGGGAGGCGGTGCAGCCCGTCCTGCGGCTGTCGGCCTATCTCGGGGTGACCATGGAGCAGGATCAGACCATGGCCATCGACGGGGTTTCCCTGTCTGGCAGCTTGATCGGACTGCGGACGCCCCTGCCCCCGGTGCTGGAGCTGGTCACCATCCTGTCGGTGGGCTTGCGCCTCAACGTGGGCAGCACGACCAATGTGGTCGGGGAGACCAGCGCGGTACAGGCCGGCGTCTTTGGAGATCTGCAGATCCAGTTACCGGGCCTGACGGGGTCGTTGCAATTAGAATATGAAGCGGATCTCTCCGAGGATTGGCTGGAGCTCAGTATGACCATCCCGGGCAACAAGAAATGGGAGAACGCGCTGGGAGCGGACTCGTTCCATGTGAGATGATCGCGAGACCTGACCTTCCGTAAGAGTTTCCAAAGCTAACACCCCGCACTCACCAGCTGGACGAAGTCCGATTCTTCGCAAAGATCCCTCTTCACACAGCCGCCCCAGCAGACATAACAACCACCTCTGGGGATATCAGCTCTGATGTTATCGCTCGCCCCGACCCGCAAGCCCTGCTTTCCATTGCCGCAACAGCCAGATGGAAAGGCTCCGACGGGGCAGATGTTGGCCTGAAAGGAGTGATTGTCAAAGGACGACCCGGTGAGTCTAAATTGCATCAAAGCCTGGTTTGCCGCAAGATCTGATGTTCAGTCAGATCTCTCGTTTCTGGAAGGCCATATGGAAAAGGTCACATGGTCCGACATCAAGCGCCTCTTCAGCGATGTGCACGGCCGGGATCTCGACGACACCGAGCATGAGATTACCTGCGAGAATCTCACGGTGCGGATCTCGCAGGCTCAGTTTCTTCTGCAGGGGTCCTTGACGATCAATGGTCGAGCGTTGGCCAAGGCCACGATTGCGATCACGCGGGCGGGCATTGCCATCACGGCCGAGGTGGACAAGTGGGAAGTCGGCGACGGCCTCGTGGTCATCGAACATGCCGCACTAACCTTGCTGGTGGGCAGCAGCGGTGACGAGGACAGCAGTGCTCCGCGTCAAGCGGACGATGAACCGCCCACTAAGAAACGGCGGACTACCGGCGGTCCGGAGAAGGAGAGGAAGGGATGGAGTGGGTCCTTGGAGGTGACCGGTCGAGTACTCATCCACACCGATGGACAGCAAGGCAAGAGTGGACAGCCGCCGGTGGAGGTGGACGTCACGCTGGCCATGGGCAAACAGAACCAGGAGTGGTTCTGGGTGGTGTGCGGCCACCTCAAAGCCGATCTCTCCTTGAGTCGGTTTGTGTCGGCCATCGACGAGGACTCGGACATCGATCTGCGTCTGAAGGAGATTTCCTTGATTGCTTCGAGCACGAACCGTCCGACTTGTAGTCTGGACACAAATGGCTATACCATTTAGCAAGGCAGGTTATCCACCCTCACACGTTCTGTTCCCTTGTGAGGTGGAGACTAACAGCAATGTCGTGAGTTTAGGGCTCTATCTCTGTGCCAGGTTAGAGCAAGTACCGCTGCTGCAGATGGGCGACATGGTGAAGAAGCCCGCGGCGGGGGATCAATCGTACCTCAGCCTGGGTTGGGCCAAGGGGTCTAGCATTCCTTCCGTGTCCATCTACTTACCTGAGTCATTGAAGGTAAAGTTTTCCACATTGCTGCTCTGATCCATGGGGGAACCCGAGGTGCACCAAGGCTAACACAGTGGTTATGCGGGTAGATCGAGCTGGGGCCTCGGTTCCGGTCCCGTCGCTTCCAGCTTTCCCTGGGCAGCTCCGCGACCGGCGGGGTGGCGTTCGCATTCCGCGGTATCTTCGACGTTAAGGTTGGCGACGACAATAGCTGGTACAAGTTTGACCTGAAGATGGCCGTGGATCCGATCGGTGCGGATGGCGAACTGTAAGCATGCGAACCTGGATGTCCCAGTGCCATCGATAACCCTAACCCCTTTTGCCATTCTAGCTTTTTCGACGGCAATATCAACAATCCGTTCGGTCTGAGCAAGCGATTGACGATTGGTAAGCTCATAGTGTTTCTTTGTCTTTGAAAATGTGATAGACCAGCGAACTCACCAGACCTTCTATATCTCCAGGACCACGACTGGGCATCGGACTGAAGTTCAACTGGGCCCAACTAGCCGCCTCGGGTCTGCCTATCGGAGCTGGCATCAAGGGAAGCCTCTACCTGGATGACAACGTAGACAAGCCCTATGACCTAGTGCTTTACATCTGCGAGGATCCGCGGGACATGGTCATCAAGGCCGAAGCCCCGGCAATGGACTACACCGAGATCATCCAGTTCGTGGCCGCAGCAATGGATACCCAGATCCCAACGACCGACGTGACACTCTTCCGTTTCCAGGACGTGCTCATTTACGCCAGCATGGGAGCCACCTTTGGCGGAGAACATTATCCGGCTGGCTTCCGTTTCAAAGGCGGGCTGACCATCTGCGACCACGAGGCCGCCATGGACGCGTCCCTGACCACGGAGGGTCTGCGGCTCAAGGCGTGGCTGCAGACCTTCCGACTGGGGCCGCTCAGTGTCGGCGGAGATGTGGTCCTGCCGGGCAAGGAGGGGACCTTCGCGCTGCTGGACATGGAGCTGACCCGGGAACGGCAGGCGTTTGTGCTGAATGGGTTCGTGGAGCTCTTCGACCTGCGCGCGGCGGTGGACGTGCATATCCAGCTCCTGCCCGCCCCGATATTCTACTTCAACTTCGAGATGCAGTGGAGCACCTTGCTGGCTATCAAGGCCAAGGCCGAAATGGTCGGGGGAACCAAGCTCATGTGCAATCCCCGCGAAGCCAGCTGGGAGGTCAGTGCCGAGTTCGAGCAGACAATCATCCAGGAGATGGCCCGCAGTTTGGAGCGAGCTCTCAAGGCCGTGCACGAGAAGGTCGAGGCCAAGATCAACGGTGCCAAGCAGGCGGTTGCAGACGCGGAGCGAGTCTACAAGGAGAAGATCGCCAAAGCACAAGCAGATTTGGAAGAGGAGCGGGCCAAGTACCAGGCCGAGAATGACCGACTAGACCAAGAGTTGGATCGTCTGGAGCGGGAAACGCAGGCCCAGTCTGCCGTCCATCGCGACGCAGTCTTCGAGAAGAAAAAGGAGGAGTCGTCCGCCGTGGCAGAGGCCGAGACCGTCCGCGACCACACCATCCACGAGGCCAATGCGGAGGTCCAAGAGAAGGAGCGGGCCTTGAACAACGAGGAATCGCGGGGAACCAGGGAGCACAACGACGCCATCTCCGACCGCGAACGGAGGAGACAAGAATTCATGGCCAAGTTTGGAGATGCCGAAGCCGCCGTCCAGCGCGCGCGGGACAATGTGGCCAATGCCAAACGTAAGTGGAATGTCCCCGGTCTCTACCCTGGCGCATTGGGCTCTAGCCCGGTGTATTTATACTTCAGAAACGGTCGAGAATCTGCGCAGTCAAATTGATGGCCTGGAAAACAGACTGAGCGGCCTGCGATGGTTCCAAAAGGCTCTCGCCTTGGATACAGTGCGTCTTACCCTAGCCTCCGACTTTTCCCTCTCATGTATCTAACTGATTCTTTCTCGCTCCCAATAGCACCTGCAGATCGCCGCCCTCGGGATCCAGTATGGAACCGCCAAGGTAGGTCTGGGAGTGGCGGACGGAGCCCTCGAGCTAGCGCAGAAGATCATGCAATCTCAACTATTCCACGACCTCACCCAGGCCCTGCACCACGCCTGCGAAGCGGTCGAAACGATCAAGCGGCAGGTGGACAACGCCATCAACGCCGCGCGGGACCACCTGCACAACGCGCAGAAACTGCTGGATGTCGCTAAGTCCGCCGCGCAGGGCAAGTTCGACGAGGCCCGGCGGCAGGCGCGCGAGATGGTGGACACCGCGCAGAAGATCCACGACGACTACGTGGAGAAGCAGGAAAAGGAGTCAAAGAAACTCCGCATTCAGTTGCAGCAGCTGAAGAATAGTGGCCTGAGCGCGGGAGTGTCGCTCGCCGAGGGAGTGCTGGAGGCGGCGAAGAACAACAATGCGGCCTTCCTCGCGGCGCAGGCCGGCCTCGATGCCGTCAAGGTCGTCGAGGGCGCCATCTACGACACGCTGCGCACAATGATCGAGGCCGCAGCGACCCTGTGTGATATCCGCGTGGTCAGGCTCCGGGGCACCATCACCGCCAGACCGGAGGAGCAGTCCGCTTTCCAGATCTACCTGGAGGGCACGCTGGTCGGACAGGATTTCAAGTTCGATCTTGTGTATTACCCAGGCAAGACGATTGAGTTCTTGGAAGGTTTGGCCAAGGAGGCAATGGGGCACCTGAAGTTGACGTAGTGCTGGCGCTGAAGCGGGGACTGCGAAGGACCATTTCTGTAATTATCATGCACAGCTCTTTGTAGATTAGTACGGCAACAGGATGTATTATTAGCTTATTGCAATGTTTTTCGCACCACAGTGACTACTGTTAAAGGTTGGTGCTAGTTGGACAACTTCTTAGGTACCGATGGTGAGTGTAATAAGATTCACGAAAGGGCCGTCGAGAAAGGTAACAGACGAGAATGGGCAGCGGCAACTTTACTACTTCATTATAAATATTATCGGACTGAGAGAGTTGATTTCAGATTTTCTAGACCTAAAGTAGATAGTCTTGATTTAGTATTATAGCTTAGCACCAATAGTACATCATTCATTTTGTACTAAATATTGTCTCTGAATTATATCTGAAGAAAACTCAAGCGAACAGTCACTCCTCAAGAGAAAGATGACAAAACTCTTGTATGCTTAAGATAATTATCCGTCTTTTCATATGATAGACTGATTTTGATCAGAATGTCCCTTCCCTGGAAACGCCTAATCCGCTTCCGCGCCATTGACGGCCGCATCTTGCGCCGGGAGCCCATCCCGCCCGCAGAGCGCGAAATGGACCTGGGACAGAACACCGAAGCCAATCAACTACAAGCTCGAGTCCTCCAGGGTGAAGACACCCACGATACAACGGGTGCAATCAAGGTGATGAACGAGATTGTCAGGGTCCAACAGATTTTCCCCCGCTAGCCCCTAGCGACGTCCCATTCTCCGGTGCGTGGGCCTCCATTACCTCCATTACGCCAAGCACAGTACGTTACTCTACTCATTTTCCTTCGTCTGATTAGCCCCCCTCCTTCACAAGATAATAACACGGAGGCATTTCCGCGATCGACAGAGAAGCAGGATGCAAGCGCCCACCCTGTCCCTTTATCTTCTTCAAGCCGAACACCTGTGTACAGGACCACGGCGAACCCATCGTGATTCCGCCCATCGCCCAGAACGACCAAGCTGACTACAAAGGGGAATGGGAATGAGATGTCATCTAAG